>NW_027601525.1:0-125149 GCF_053455715.1 Rhinoraja longicauda | reverse complement strand
GAGACTGGTCCTTGATTATGCTGCTGGCCTTGCCGAGGCAGCGTGAGGTGCAGATGGCCGCGGTCATGGAGTTAGTATCTGAGGGGCAGTGCTGGTGTGGAGGGACAACAAGGAGACAAACGCCGACCTGCCTCTTTGCCACAACAGTGCCAACCTGATAGGGCGACTCCACCGGCCCATCTTCAGCTTTCTGCTCCTTCAGCTGTGCCACGGAACTTTCTGGAAGACAAAATTTCATTCAGACCGCTCACTTTCCTCTTTGCCTGTCTCCGATCTCTCTTTCTTCTGGAATTCCTTCATTCATCCTTCTCTCTCCCTCTCACTCTTCCTCATTCCTTTCATTATTCTTTCCCCGTATCCATCTTCCTCATTCAACCTCTTTCACACCATCGCGCCTCAATCCCTCCCTCCTTCCCTCCCTCCCTCATCCCCTCCCTCCCTCCCACATTAATTCTCTGACACACACCTTCCATTTCCCTATTTCTCCTCCTTTCCATGTCTCTTCCCATTGATCAGTGCGGGTGTCAGAGGTTACGGGGAGAAGGCAGGAAAATGGGGTTAGGAGGGATAGATCAGCCATGATTGAATGGCAGAGTAGACTTGATGGGCCAAATGGCCTATTTCTACTCCTGTCACATGACCGTATTCACCTTTTCTCCCACTGTAATTATTCAGAGTGAGAAAATTCCTGATGAGTTTGGTTTGATGAGCAGTGGCTAGAGTTTGGGGAGGAGTTTGGGTTTAGTTTAGAGATACAGCGCAGAAACAGGCCCTTCGGCCCATCGGGTCCATTAACGACCAGCGATCCCCACACATTAACACTATCCTACACACACTAGTGACAAATTTTTACATTTACCAAACCAATTTACCTACAAACCTGCACGTCTTTGGAGTGTGGGAAGAAACCGAAGATCACGGAGCGAACCCACGCAGGTCACGGGGAGAACGTACAAACTCCGCACAGAGAGCACCTACAGTTGGGATTGAACCCGGGTCTCCGGCGCTGCATTCGCTGTAAGGCAGCAACTCTACCGCTAAGCCACCGTGACCGCCGGTGCTTGGGGAGTGTGGGGGAGGGAATAGGGAAGGGTTCGGGTCTGTGGAGTGTGTGGGCAGAGGAAGAGAATGGGAAGTTGTGGGTGGTGGGAGGGAATGGGAAGGAGGTTGGGTCCATTGGGAGTGTGGGGAGCGGGAGAGAGTTTCAGTCCATGTGCAGTGTAGTGGGAGGGAATGGGGAGGAGATGGGTCCCTTGGGAGTGTGGATAGTGAGAGGGAATGGGGTGGCATTTTCAGTCCATGGGGAGTGGGGAGTGAATGGGGAGGGGTTTGTGTCCATGGGGAGTGTGGAGGGAGGGAATGGGGATGGGTTTGCGTTTGTGGGAAGTGTGGAGTGAATGGGGATGGGTTTGTTACCATGGGGAGTGTGGAGTGAATGGGGATGGGTTTGTTACCTTGGGGAGTGTGGAGTGAATGGGGATGGGTTTGTTACCATGGGGAGTGTGGAGTGAATGGGGATGGGTTTGCGTTTGTGGGGAGTGTGGAGTGAATGGGGATGGGTTTGTTACCATGGGGAGTGTGGAGTGAATGGGGATGGGTTTGTTACCATGGGGAGTGTGGAGTGAATGGGGATGGGTTTGTTACCATGGGGAGTGTGGAGTGAATGGGGATGGGTTTGTTACCATGGGGAGTGTGGAGTGAATGGGGATGGGTTTGTGCCCATGGGGCTTGTGGACAATGAGAGTGAATGGGATTGTGGGCAGCACTGAGATTGTTCCCAGATGATGTTGTTTATGCTGATGTGGATGAGGTATAAATATCAGCTCCAGGATACTTGGGCAATCTGTGCTGCCCCTCTTCCAAACACAGTGGTAGCAATGGGGAGGGGGGTTATGTGTAGGGTTGCCAACTGTCCTGTATTAGCAGGGACATCTCGTATTTTGGGCAAAATTGGTTTGTCCCGTACGGGACCGCCCTTGTCCCGTGTTAGGACCGGGGGGCGCTGTAGGCCCGGAAACTGTAGGCCCGGACGCTGTAGGCCCGGACGCTGTAGGCCCGGACACTGTATGCCTGGACAGTGTAGGCCCGGACACTGTATGCCTGGACAGTGTAGGCCCGGACAGTGTAGGCGCCTGGGCCGCTATAGGTCTGGACAGTGTAGGTCCGGACAGTGTAGGCCCGGACAGTGTAGGCGCCTGGGCCGCTATAGGTCCGGACAGTGTAGGTCCGGAGGCCCAGGCGCCACCTAACGATGGTTCCATAGCAACCCGCCTTCCGTCACGGACGGCCGCTATTGATGGAGCGGGAGCACGTGGCCACTGGCTGGGTGAGGTCACGCGTGGCGCTGGGCGGTGACGTCACCTTGTCCCTTATTTGGGAGTGAGATAGTTGGCACCCCTAGTTGGAGAGGGCCCTGATTTCAGGCTGACGCAGTGGGTACCTCCCCTCCCTCTCTCTCTCTCTCTCTCTCTCTCATGAGTAAATGGCAGTGAAGACATTCGGACATTTTCCAGATCGTCTCTCACCTCGTTTGCCGCGACATCGCGCTGCCCAGAAGATTGCGGCGGTGATGACGACACCAAGGGCGACGGCAAGAACAATCACGGCCACGACGTATTTCCCAGTCCTGTCCTGGCCACATACTGAGGGGTGGAGAAAGGAGTCGGTGAAAGCCCAGCTCCGAGACACAGACACCACAACTTAACCCCAGACCAAGCAGCGAAAGAGATTCTCCAGCATGCAGCTCTCCATTGGATTACACTGGAATTACATAACAGGCCATTCGGCCCGTCTTGTCCTGCTGTCCCTACTTTCCTCATCTCTCAGAATGTCCCACCTCCCTCTAAATCTACTTCTACTGTGCCCTCAACCCGCACCGAGAGCAGTGAGTCCACCACTCACCTCTCCCTGAGCAAAGCCATGTCCCTCTGAGGTCCCAACGGCTGTTTACTGCTGATGGCCTCCAGTTCTGCTCTTCCTCACACTCTGCCCACATTCACTCCATCCTAACCCTTCATTGTTTCAGAGTCGTGCAGTGGCACAGCACGGAAACAGGCCCTTCGGCACATCTCATCTAAGCAAGTCCCATTTGGTCCATTTATCTCTGAACCTTTCCTATCCATGTACCTGTCCAAATGTTGTTATTGAACAACTTCAACTACATCCTCTGGCAGTTCGTTCCCAGATACCAACCACCCTTTCTGTTAAAAAGTTGCCCCTCAGGTTCCTATTAATTTATTCCCTTCTACCTTCTAGTTCTCGATCACCCTATCCTAATTCTCCTCTCTAAGATCACCCACCCCTCAGTCTCCTGTGCTCCAGAGAAAATCTTCTCTGCACTCTTTCCAGCTTAATGACGTCTTTCCTGTAGCAAGGTGACTACAACTGAACAGGCAAAATGCAAATTGGAGGAGCAGCATCTCATAATTTCACTTGGGCAGCGTACAGCCCAGTGGTATGAATATTGATTTCTCTCACCTCAGGTAGCCCCGGCATTCCCTCTCTCTCTCTATCCCTCTCCCACCCATGTCGCACAAGCTTCTCATTTTCACCCAACAAACAACTAACAATGGCCTAGAACATAGAAACATAAAAATAGGTGCAGGAGGAGGCCATTCAGCCCTTCAAGCCAGCTTGCCATTCATTGTGATCATGTCTGATCATCCACAATCAGTAACCCGTGCCTGCCTTCTCCCCATATCCTTTGATTCCACTAGCCCCCAGAGCTCTATCTAACTCTCTCTTAAATCCATCCAGTGATTTGGCCTCCACTGCCCTCTGTGGCAGAGAATTCCACAAATTTACAACTCTCTGGGTAAAACTGTTCCTTCTCACCTCAGTTTTAAATGGCCTCCCCTTTATTCTAAGACAGTGGCCCCGGGTTCTGGACTCCCAAAACATTGGGAACATTTTTCCTGCATCTAGCTTGTGCAGTCATTTTATAATTTTATGTCTCTATAAGGTCCCCTCTCATCCTTCTAAACCAGTGAATACAAGCCTAGTCTTTTCAATCTATCCTCATATGACAGTCCCGCCATCCCAGGGATCAATCTCGTGAACCTACGCTGCACTGCCTCAATTACAAGGATGTCCTTCCTCAAATTAGGATACCAAAGCTGTACACAATACTCCAGGTCCGGTCTTACCAGGGCCCTATACAACTGCAGAAGAACCTATACTGAAATTCTCTCGTTATGAAGGTCAACATGCCATTAGCTTTCTTCACTTCCTGCTGTTCCTTTATAGAAACATAGAAAATAGGTGCAGGAGGAGGCCATTTGGCCCTTCGAGCCAGCACCGCCATTCATTGTGATCATGGCAGATCATCCACAATCAGTAACCTGTGCCCAACTTATCCCCATTCGCCTTGATTCTGCTAGCCTCGAGTAGTCCGGCACTCCCTCCTCCTCCCTGTACGCTCGGTAAATGGCTTTCGCCGCCAACAGCTCCATGGAGGGGAGTGGACGTGGGGGCCGAGTGGGTGGAGGGAAGGGTGGGGGTAGGAGGGGGGTGAGGGTGGGGGGAGGAGAGACTGGGGGAGGAGGGGGTGGGGAAGGAGAGAGTGGAGGAGGAAAGAGGGCGGGTGGTGGGGAAAGGGGGGGTGGGCGACAGTGAGAATGGGGCTGGAGGAGGAGAGAATGGGGGAAAGGGGGGTTGTGGGGAAAGGTGGGTGGGGGAAAGTGAGAGTGGGGGTAGGGGAGGAGAGAGGTGGGGGGGAGGGGGAGGGTGGGAGGAGAGAGTGGGGGTGGGGGTGAGGGTGAGGGGGAGGGGGAGAGTGGGGCTGGGGAGGAGGGCAGAGTGGGGCTAGGGAGGAGGGCAGAGTGGGGCTGGGGAGGAGGGCAGAGTGGGGGTAGGGGAGGAGAGAGTGGGGGGGAGGGGGAGGGTGGGAGGAGAGAGTGGGGGTGGGGGTGAGGGGGAGGGGGAGATTAGGGCTGGGGAGGAGGGCAGAGTGGGGCTGGGGAGGAGGGCAGAGTGGGGCTGGGGAGGAGGGCAGAGTGGGGGTGGGGGAGAGTGGGTGGGGAGGAGGGATGATTGGGATGGGGGCGACAGTGGGGTGCGGGCAGGGAAAGTGGGTGTGGGGGGAGGAGGGGGGGCCGAGTGGAGGTGAGGGGAGGGGTGAATAGCGGTGAGGAGGGGGGAATAGGGTGGAGGCAGGGCTGGGGGGAATGGGGATGGGGGCAGGGGAGGGGAAAGTGGGGTTGGGGTAGAGGGGATGGAGTGGGTCTGTGAGAGGAGGAGGGGGGTTAAGGGGGATTGAGTGGGGGGGGGGTTGAGAGTGCTACACCAATACAGGAGAGGCTTTGGGTCCACGGCTCACTCAGTGACACCCTCTCCCTTTCCCTGTTCCCCCTCTGTGAGGAATGGGCCCAACGGGTCCACTTGGTCCAGTATTATTTAAGCCTCTTCATCTTACAATAGGAGAGAGAGTGTGGGAGAGAGGCAGATGTACAATGATGTCCCTGCAATACATGATATATTCCATTAACTGCTCATTGATGTTCAGAGAGACATGACCGTGTGTCTACTCACATTCTACGACGAGGGTCACAGTCCCCTCCCCTGTCCCGTGTTCATTCTCCGCCACACACTGATAGTCCCCAGTGTCCCGCGGTGTCACCCGAAGGATTTTCAACCACAGCTCGTTGCTGGAACGTGTTGTGCTCAGCGTGACACCGAGATGTCGCCAGGTCAGGTTGGACGCTGGGAAACTCTGGACGGAGCATAGGATCGCTGCAGAGTTTCCTTCCTTTACACTGACCCCGTAATTGTTCACGTTGCTGGGGGAAGTGATGGAGAGATTCTGCGGCGCGTCTAAAGGCGAACGGTTTAAACTTGAGTTAACACGGCAGAATTCCACATGCCAACCAGGAGAATATGGAGAGAAAAGATGAAGGACGAATGTAACCAGTCTGAAGAAGGGTCTTGACCTTTATAGGGCCCTGGTGTGACCACATCTGGAGTATTGTGCGCAGTTTTGGTCTCCTAATTTGAGGAAGGACATTTCTTGCTATTGTGGGAGTGGAGCGTAGGTTCACCAGGGTAATCCCCGGGTTGGCGGGACTGTCATATGAGGAAAGATTGGAAAGACTGGGCTTGTATTCACTGGAATTTAGAAGGATGAGAAGGATTAGGCGAGTGGGCAAATGCATGGCAGATGCAATATAATGTGGATAAATGTGAGGTTATCCACTTTGGCGGCAAGAACAGGAAAGCAGAGTATTACCTGAATGGTGGCCAATTAGGAAAAGGGGAGATGCAACGTGACCTGGGTGTCATGGTGCACCAGTCATTGAAAGCAAGCATGCAGGTGCAGCAGGCAGTAAAGAAAGCGAATGGTATGTTAGCATTCATAGCAAGAGGATTTGAGTATAGGAGCAGGGAGGTTCTGCTGCAGTTGTACAGGGCCTTGGTGAGACCGCACCTGGAGTATTGTGTACAGTTTTGGTCTCCTAATCTGAGGAAAGACATTCTAGCCTTAGAGGGAGTACAGAGAAGGTTCACCAGATTGATCCCTGGGATGGCAGGACTTTCATATGAAGAAAGACTGGATAGACTAGGCTTATACTCGCTGGAATTTAGAAGACTGAGGGGGGATCTTATAGAAGCATATAAAATTCTTAAGGGGTTTGAGAGGCTAGATGCGGGAAGATTGTTCCCGATGTTGGGGAAGTCCAAAACAAGGGGTCACAGTTTAAGGATAAGGGGGAAGTCTTTTAGGACCGAGATGAGAAAACTTTTCTTCACACAGAGAGTGGTGAGTCTGTGGAATTCTCTGCCAAAGAAGGTAGTTGAGGCCAGTTCATTGGCTATATTTAAGAGGGAGCTAGATGTGGCCCTTGTGACTAAAGGGATCAGGGGGTATGGAGAGAAGGCAGGTACAGGTTACTGAGCTGGATGATCAGCCATGATCATATTGAATGGCAGTGCAGGCTCGGAGGGCCAAATGGCACCTATTTTCTATGTTTCTATGTATCATATGGAGACGTATAAAATTATAAAAGGACTGGACCAGCTAGATGCAGGAAAAATATTCCCAATGTTGGGGGAGTCCAGAACCAGGGGCCACAAAGTCTAAGAACAAAGGGGTGGCCATTTAAAACTAAGGTGAGAAAAAACTTTCTTCACCCTGAAATTTGTGGAATTCTCTGCCACAGAAGGCAGTGGAGGCCAATTCACTGGATTAATTTAAAAGAGAGTTAAGGGCATGTCCCACTTAGGCAATTTTTTAGGCGACTGTCAAAGTCGTAGCAGAACGCCAAAATTTTATTTTATCCGACGTCAATGACCACGACAATGCTGAGTCAGGTCGAGATTACACCGTCTTTGGAAACATCGCGAAATTCCCACGCTGTTAATGCTTCTCCGGCGTCCTAATTTTCGCTGAAATCACTGACAAGTCGGTAAGTATTTGAGAGTTTTCAACTATAATATCTTGTATGGGTTACTTAAAAACCAAGCTTCACGGTGACAAGACATAAACTGGATTGACTTCCAGTTTACTAATGGAGGTATTAAGAAATTTAATTTTAAAAGTGGTTACATGGATTTTTGTGAAAAGTGTGTGAGCATTCTTTGAAAATGTACGGGAGATGCATATCTGGTTTCTGGGTTGCATATCTGGGTTGGGAGCCTACTTTAAATGTGATCGCTGATGGCCATAAACATTGCGAAAATTCCCACGCTTACCTGACCGTGAAACTGTCGCCTCCAATCTACCTGTCAAATGTCCTGACAGTAAATAAATTGGTTAAACACAAGTATTTTATGGTATCTTGAAATGACTTTACTTGAAATGATTTTAATATTATGTGCTTCTAAATGCATCTAGGAGAAACTAGCAAACCTGGGGACAGCATGCGACAGCGCCCGCAATAAGCAACGGTACCTGGCGGCAAGCCAGCTGTGGCCGAGAAATTTCACTCTGGATGATTTCCCAGCGACGCGCTGAGATCCACTACGATTCTTGGAAGACTCCTCACGATCATGCACGCGACACCCTGGCGAACTGTCGGCGACAGCCTAGTCACCGGCAGTCGCCTTAAAATCGCCTAAGTGGGACAGGCCCTTACGATAGAGCTCTAGGGGCTAGTGGAATCAAGGCATATGGGGAGAAAGCAGGCACAGGTTACTGATTGTTGATGATCAGCCATGATCACAATGAATGGCGGTGCTGGCTCAAAGTGCCAAATGGCCTCCTCCTGCACCTTTTTTCCATGTTTCTATGTTTCTAAAAGTCACCCATTCCTTCTCTCCACAGATGCTGCCTGGCCCACTGAGTTACTCCAGCACTATGTACCTGTCCACGTTCTCCAGAGATGCTGTCTGACCCGCTGAGTTACTCCAGCACTTTGTACCTGTCCATGTTCTCCACAGAGATGCTGCCTGACCCGCTGAGTTACTCCAGCACTTTGTACCTGTCTACATTCCCCAGAGAAGCTATCTGTCCCACTGAGTTACTCCAGCACTTTGTGTCTATAAACCTTGAACACTTTGAACCATCCTACCACAACCAGAGAGCTGTCCTGAACTACTATCCACCTCATTGGTGACCCTCGGACTATCCTTGATTGGACTTTGCTGGCTTTACCTTGCACTAAACGTTATTCCCTTATTATGTATCAATACACTGTAAATGGCTCGATTGAAATACAAATGTAACCAGTCTGACGAAGGGTCTCGACCCGAAACGTCACCCATTCCTTCTCTCCAAAGATGCTGCCCGATCCACTGAGTTACTCCGGCACTTTGTACCTGTCCAGGTTCTGCGGAGATGCTGCCTGACCCCCTGAGTTACTCCGGCACTTTGTACCTGTCCACGTTCTGCAGAGATGCTGCCTGACCCGCTGAGTTACTCCAGCATTTTGTGTCTATCTTCGGTTTAAACCAGCGTCTGCAGTTCCTTCCTACACATTTCGTCTGCTCCACTGTGAAATCTCCGCAAGGTATGTCTAGTTTGAGGAAGTTCTCCTCTTTCTGACGAGAGTTAGAGTCTTAGGGTGATAGTGTGGAAACAGGCCCTTTTGCCCACACCAGCCAACAGGCCCCATCTGCACTTGTCCCACCTGCCCGCATTGGCCCATATCCCTCCAAACCTGTCCTATCCATGTACCTGTCCAACTGTTTCTTAAACGTTGGGATAGTCCCTGCCTCAACTACATCCTCTGGCAGCTTGTTCAATACACCAACTACCCTTTGTATGAAAAAGTCACCCCTCAGATTCCTATTCAATCTTTTCCCCTTCACCTTGTATCTATGTCCTCTGGTCCACGATTCCCCTACTCTCGGCAAGAGACTCTGTGCATCTACCCGATCTATTCCCCTCGTGATCTTATATGCCTCTATAAGATCCCCCCTCATCCTCCTGCGCTCCAAGGAATAGTGACCCAGCCGACTCAACCACTCCCTATAGCTCACACCTTCTAGTCCTGGCAACATCCTCGTAAATATTCTCTGAACCCTTTCAAGCTTGACAATATCTTTCCTACAACATGGTGCCCAGAACTTTACACAATATTCTAAATGCGATCTCACCAACGTCTTGTACAACTGCAACATGATCTGCCAACTTCTCTACTCGATACTCTGACTGATGGAGGCCAATGTGACAAAAGCCTTTGTGACCACCTTATCTACCTGCAACTCAACCTTCAAGGAACCACGCACCTGCACTCCCAGATCCCTCTGCTCCACAACGCTCCCCAGAGGCCTAACATTCACTGTGTAAGTCCTGCTCTTGTTAGACGTCCCAAAATGCAACACCTCACATTTCTCTGTATTAAACTCTTGCCCAGAGTAGGGGAATCGAGGACCAGAGGACGTTTCGGGTCGAGGCCCTTCTTTAGACTGGTGAGGGAGAAGGTAAACGAGAGATAAAGACGATGGTGTAGAGAGATAAAGAACAATGAATGTCAGATCGGAGAGCAGGAGGCATCACAGAGAGGGAGCAGGATGTGGCAGAACTGCAATCTTGTGAAAGATTGCAGCAGGATCTTGATCGATTGGCCAGATGGGCTGAGTACAAAGTGCTGCAGTAACTCAACGGGTCAGTCAGCGTCTCTGGAGAACGTGGACAGGTACAAAGTGCTGGAGTAACTCAGCGGGTCAGTCAGCGTCTCTGGAGAATGTGGACAGGTACAAAGTGCTGGAGTAACTCGGCGGATCAGTCAGCATCTCTGGAGAACGTGGACAGGTACAAAGTGCTGGAGTATCTTAGCGGGTCAGTCAGCGTCTCTGGAGAACGTGGACAGGTACAAAGTGCTGGAGTAACCCAGCGGGTCAGTCAGCGTCTCTGGAGAACGTGGACAGGTACAAAGTGCTGGAGTAACCCAGCGGGTCAGTCAGGGTCTCCGGAGAAAAGGAATAGGTGGCGTTTCGGGTCGAGACCCTTCTTCAAACTGAGAGCCGGGGACTGGGAAACGAGAGATATAGACGGCACAAATGAATGAAAGATATGCGAAAGCAACGTTGATCAGGTAAAATGTGGAGCGCACAATGGTCCATTGTTGGCTCTGGGGTAGGTGATAACGAGCTATACAGGCAATGATAATCATGAGGACGACAGTAAATAAAAGACGTACCTCACCTGAAACGTCACCTTCCCTTGTCTTTCAGGATTGAAAGCCTGAGCTACAGGGAGAGGTTGGGGCATAGAAACATAGAAAATAGGTGCAGGAGGCCATTTGGCCCTTCGAGCCAGCACCGCCATTCATTGTGATCACAGCTGATCATCCACAATCAGTAACCTGTGCCTGCCTTCTCCCCATATCCCTTGATTCCACTAGCCCCTAGAGCTCTATCCAACTCTCTCTTAAATCCATCCAGTGATTTGGCCTCCACTGCCCTCTGTGGCAGAGAATTCCACAAATTCACAACTCTGGGTGAAAAAGTTTCTTCTCACCTCAGTTTTAAATGACCTCCCTTTTATTCTTAGACTGTGTGTGTGGCCCCTGGTTCTGGACCCCAACATTGGGAACATTTTTCTTGCATCTAGCTTGTCCAGTCCTTTCATAATTTTATACGTCTCTATAAGATCCCCTCTCATCCTTCTAAACTCCAGTGAATACAAGCCCAGTCTTTCTGGGCAGGCTGGGATTCTACTCCTTGGAGTGCAGGAGGATGAGGGGTGATCTTACAGAGCTGTGCAAAATCATGGAGGGAATTGATCGGGTAGACGTACAGAGATTCTTGCCCAGAGTAGGGGAATCGAGGACCAGAGGACAGAGACTGAAGGTGAAAAGATTTAATGGAACCTGATGGGTTACTTTTTTCCACACAGAAGTTGGTGGGTGTATGGAACGAGCTGCCGGAGGAGGTGGTTGAGTCTGGGACTATCCCAACGTTTAAGGAACATTTGGACAGGTACATGGATAGGACAGGTTTGGAGGGATATGGGCCAAACGCGGGCAGATGGGACTAGTGTAGATGGGGCATGTTGGCCGGTTGACTCCATCTACACCTCACGCTGCCTTGGCAAGGCCAGCTGCATAATCAAGGACCAGTCTCACCCCCGGTCACTCCCTCTTCTCCCCTCTCCCATCAGGCAAGAGGTACAGAAGTTTGAAAACGCACACCTCCAGATTCAGGAACAGTTTCTTTCCCAGCTGTTAACAGGCAACTGAATGATCCTACCACAACCAGAGAGCAGTCCTGAACTACTATTTTACTATCTTTGATCGGACTTTACTGGCTTTTTCTTGCACTCAACGTTATTCCCTTATCTTGTATGCGTACACTGTGGACGGCACTATTGTAATCGTGTAGACACAAAAAGCTGGAGTAACTTAGCGGGACAGGCAGCATCTCTGGAGAGAAGGAATGGTGACATTTCGGGTCGAGACCCTTCTTCAGACAATAGGGAGAGGTTATCCCTAGCGTGTGTGGGATGGTGTTAGTGTGCGGGGATCGCTGGTTGGCGTGGGCTCGGTGGGTGGAAGGGCCTGTTTCCGCGATGTGTATCTATAAACTAAGAATGTGTGTGTGTGAGAGAGAGGGAGAGTGAGTGTGTATGTGAGTGAGCGTGAGAGAGAGGGTGTATGTGTGTGAGTGAGTGTGTGTGAGAGTGTGTGTGTGAGAGTGTGTGTGAGAGTGTGTGTGAGAGTGTAGGTGTGTGAGAGTGTAGGTGTGTGAGTGAGTGTGTGTGAGCGAGTGTGTGTGAGTGAGTGAGTGTGTGTGAGTGAGAGAGTGTGTGTGTGAGAGAGAGGGTGTGTGTTTGAGTGAGTGTGAGAGGGAGAGTGAGTGTGTGTGTGTGAGAGAGAGTGAGTGAGACAGTGTGTGTGAGAGAGAGGGAGAGGGAGTGAGTGTGTGAGAGTGTGTGGGAATGAGTGTGTGTGTGTGAGAGGGGGAGAGCGAGTGAGTGTGAGAGTGTGTGTGTGTCTATGTGAGAGGGGGAGAGAGTGAGTGTGAGAGTGTGAGTGAGAGTGAGTGTGTATGTGACAGAGAGAGTGAGTGTGTGTGAGAGAAAGGGAGAGTGTGTGTGAGAGAGTGTGTGTGAGAGGGTGAGTGAGAGGGTGAGTGTGTGAGAGAGAGGAGAGTGTGGGTGTGTGTGTGTGTGTGAGAGAGAGAGAGGGGGAGAGAGTGTGTGTGTGTGTGTGTGTGTGTGTGTGTGTGTGTGTGTGTGTGTGTGTGAGTGAGAAACATAGAAAATAGGTGCAGGAGTAGGCCATTCGGCCCTTCGAGCCTGTACGCACCGCCATTCAATATGATCATGGCTGATCATCCAACTCAGTAGCCTGTACCTGCCTTCTCTCCATACCCCCTGATCCCTTTAGCCACAAGGGCCATCTAAATCCCTCTTAAATATAGCCAATGAACTGGCCTCAACTACCTTCTGTGGCAGAGAATTCCACAGATTCACCACTCTCTGTGTGAAAAAAAACGTTCACATCTCGGTCCTAAAAGACTTCCCCCTTATCCTTAAGCTGTGACCCCTGGTTCTGAACTTCCCCAACATCGGGAACAATCTTCCCGCATCTAGCCTCTCCAACCCCTTAAGAATTTTATATGTTTCAATAAGATCCCCCCTCAGTCTTCTAAATTCCAGCGAGTATAAGCCTAGTCTATCCAGTCTTTCTTCATATGAAAGTCCTGCCATTCCAGGGATGAATCTGGTGAACCTTCTCTGTACTCCCTCCAAGGCTAGAATGTCTTTCCTCAGATTAGGAGACCAAAACTGTACACAATACTCCAGGTGCGGTCTCACCAAGGCCCTGTACAACTGCAGCAGTACCTCCCTGCTCCTATACTCAAATCCTCTTGCTATGAATGCCAACATACCATTCGCTTTCTTCACTGCCTGCTGCACCTGCATGCTTGCTTTCAATGACTGATGCACCATGACACCCAGGTCACGTTGCATCTCCCCTTTTCCTAATTGGCCACCATTCAGGTAATACTCTGCTTAGAGTTTAGAGAGAGGGAGAGTGTGTGTGTGTGTGTGTGTGTGTGTGTGTGTGTGTGTGTGTGTGTGAGAGTGAGTGAGTGAGTGAGTGAGTGAGTGAGTGAGTGAGTGAGTGAGTGAGTGAGTGAGTGAGTGAGTGAGTGAGTGAGTGAGTGAGTGAGTGAGTGAGTGAGTGAGTGAGTGAGTGAGTGAGTGAGTGAGTGAGTGAGTGAGTGAGTGTGTGTGTGTGTGTGTGTGTGTGTGGTGAGCTCCATCATCTGTGATGGCCCAATAATCCATCTGTCGTTATAGAGTTGTGTCAGTGTGTGTGTACTCACATTCTACAGTGAGGGTCACATCCCTCTCTGTTGTCCCGTGTTCATTCTGTGCCACACACTGATAGACCCCAGCGTCCTGCGGTGCCAGCTGAGGGAACTCCATCCACAGCTCGTTGCTGGAACGTGTTGTGTTCAGCGTGACACCGAGATGTCGCCACGTCAGGTTAGACGCTGGTAAACTCTGGACGGAGCAGAGGATCGCTGCAGAGTTTCCTTCCTTCACACTGACCCCGGAACTGTTCATGTTGTTGGGGGAAGTGATGGAGAGATTCTGGGGGGCATCTGCAAAAAGATAAAATTTAGCAGCCAGTTTTGCGGCACTTTCAATTATCCTTGGATTATGAAAGACTTCAGACTTGAGATACAGCGCGGAAACGGGCTCTTCGGCCCACCATGTCCACGCTGACCATCGCTCACCCGTTCACACACTAGTTCTTTGTTTAGTTTCGAGATACAGCACGGAAACAGGCCCTTCAGCCCACCGAGTCCGCGCCGACCAGCGATCCCCGCATATCCTACACAATATCCTATCCACTATCCTACACAAACTAGGGACAATTTTTACATTTACCAAGCCAATTAACCTACAAACCAGCACGTCTTTGGAGTGTGGGAGGAAACCGAAGATCTCAGAGAAAACCCAAGCAGGTCGCAGGTCGTGGGCAGAACGTACAAACTCCGTACAGACAGCACCCGCAGTCGGGATCGAACCTGGGTCCCTGACGCTGCATTTGCTGTAAGTAGCAGCAACTCTACTGCTGTGCCACCGTGCCACCCACAAATTACTTGATGGGCCGAATGGTCTAATTCTGCTCCTATCATCTATGACCTTATGTACCAGCACTGCGAATAGATGATTGCTGTTCCTGCACAATAAACGATCTCCATACTTACATTGCACAGTCAGTGTGAGTTTCTGCTTGGATGAGACAGTTGGGTAACTGACTTTGCAGGTGAGGTCTTGCCCGTGATGTTTGGGCGCTGGGGTCAGGGACAGAACAGAAGTATATGTCAGCGTGTCACCCGGCTGAGTTTTGCTGTGCGAGACTGACGATGGTATATCAGCGGGGGTGACCCAGGTTAATTTGGGTGCCGTTCCATCACACGTGGTGTTGAAGGAGCAGGTCACGTTCACAGGCTGACCTGCCACCATTTTAGCAGGGAATATCATGGGTTTATCTGTGAAAGCTAACACACAGAGAAACGGATACTTTTAGTTAAATATCATTAGATGCATCGGTTCACATCGAAATCCCAGTCTTGGGTTGCCAACTGTCCCATATTAATAATAATAATAATAATAAACATTTATTTTTTATAGCGCTTTTCCAAGTGCTCAAAGACGCTTTACAAAAACAGTCAAGACATAAAAACAAACGAACTGTCCTGACGGAGAAGCGGCGAACAAATAGCGCCAGCGTCCTCTCACGTCAGGGTCCGGCAGTAGACAATAAAGAACACAAGACACACAATTACAATTTTTAACACAAACAGCCATCACAGTGATTGCTCCAGGCACACCCTCACTGTGATGGAAGGCAAAGAAAAGTCTTATCTCCTCCTCATTCTTCTCCCGTGGTGCCACGAGGCGATCGAGGCTCCCAACTCTTGAAGCCCCCACCGGGCGATGGAAAGTCCCAGGGCCGAGCCGAGCAGGCCGATGAAGGTCCTGAGCCCCCACCGGGCGATGGAAAGTGCCGCGGCCAGGCCATGCAGGGCGATGAAGGTCCTGCGAGCGGGGCAATCAAACCTCGCGCTCCGGGGCGGTCGAAGCTGCTACGGCTGGAGCTCCCGAAAGCCGGTCGCCAGCCAGGGACCTGCGAGCTCCTGATGTTGCGGTTTGCAGGGCCCACGGCCGAAGCCTCCGAGATGGTAAGTCCAGGCCCTGCGACCGGAGTCTTCAAGGTCGATCCCAGCTGGAGGCCGCCAACTCCACGGTGTTAGGCCGTAGCGCGAACGGAGATACGACACGATAAAGGTCGCATCTCCGTTGAGGAGATTGGAAAAAAAGGTTTCCCCCACCCCCCACCACCCCCCACATATACAGAGTTAAAAATAGATCAAAACGTACATTTAAACGATGACAATAGAAAAAAAAAAGAAAAAAAAGACAGAGAGACTGCCGGTGAGCCGCAGCTGCAGAACACAGCCACGCCCCTAACACGCCACGCCACGTCGGGACATCCCGTATTTTGGGCTAAATTGGATTTTCCCATACAAGACTACCCTTGCCCCGTATTAGGCTCGAGGAACAGTGTAGGCCCGGACAGTGTAGGCCCGGACAGTGCAGGCCCGGACAGTGCAGGCCTGGACAGTGTAGGCCCAGAGGCCCAGGCACCCCCTAACGGAGGTTGCGTAGCAACCCCCCTCCCGCCCCGGGCGGCCGCCATTGGTTGAGCGTGAGCACATGGCCGCTGGCTGAGTGAGGTCACGAGCGGCGCGGGGCGGTGACGTCTCCTTGTTTCGTATTTGGGAGTACTATAGTTGGCACCCCTATCCCAGTCCCACAAGTAAATGGACATTCACAAGGATGATCCATGAACAGGGAGGAACAATGGTCAGGGGAAGTTGAAAAGGCCAGGGATCAGTAATGTCATGATGGCCTGTGATCAGGTAGATGGGGGCAGGATTCTCCACTGAGGGCTGTAAGGAGACCAAACATAGACTGGCCGATCATTTCGCTGAACATCTTCCCTCAGTCCGCCTGAACCTACCTGATCTCCCGGTTGTTAAACACTATTTCCCCTTCTCATACTGACCTTTCTGTCCTGGGCCTCCTCCATTGTCAGAGTGAGGCCAAACGCAAATTGGAGGAACAGCACCTCATATTTCACTTGGGCAGCTCACAGCCCAGTGGTATGAACATTGACCTCTCTGACTTCAAGTAACCCTTGCATTCTCTCTCTCTCCATCCCTCCCCCTTCCCAGTTCTTCGACGAGCCTATCTCCGACTACATTTTATCTCTGTTTGCTCTGTTTTTACCTTCTCCCCGCTAACAATGATCTGTTGTACATTTTCCTCAATCTCCATCCTTTGTCCTGTTTTCACCTCACACTTCCTTATCTATGTATCTCCCTCACCCCTGACTTCAGTTTGAAGGGTCTCGATCCGAAACGTCACCCATTCCTTCTATCCAGTGATGCTGCCTGTCCCACTGAGTTACTCCAGCATTTTGTATTGATCTTTAAACCAGCATCTGCAGTTCCTTCCAACAATAAACAGCTACCAATGGCCTGTTCCCTTTATCACCGTTACTTTTTTTGCGCATCTTTCATCCATTTGTTCTATATCTCTCTACTTCACTGTCTATACCTCTCGTTTCCCTCTCCCCTGACTCTCAATCTGAAGGGTCTCGACCCAAAATGTCACCTATTCCTTTTCTCCAGAGATACTGCCTGACCCGCTGAATTACTCCAGCACCTTGTACCTGTCCACATTCTCCAGAGATACTGCCTGACCCGCTGAGTTACTCCAGCACTTTGTACCTGTCCACATTCACCAGAGATGCTGACTGACCAGCTTAGTTACTCCAGCAGTTTGTACCTGTCCACATTCTCCAGAGATGCTGACTGACCAGCTTAGTTACTCCAACACCTTGTACCTGTCCACATTCTCCAGCGATGCTGCCTGACCCTCTGAGTTACTCCACCTTTTTGTGTCTACCTTAGGATAAGACAGTCACTGATAAATCTAATGGTTAATAACATTCCTAAGAGAAACGTGGGGAAATAAGGTCCTTGCTACTGTAGGGAATGCATATGGACAGGAAGGGTTCAGAGGGTGGGGGCCAAATATGGGCATTGGGACTAGCCCAGAATGCCAACATGGTTGGTATGGAGTAGATGGGCAGAAGGGCCTGTTTCCATGCTGTATATGACTTCGTCATGGGTGGAGATGAGTTTACAAAGAAGCTAGAAAAACCTGCAAAGGCCAGAGGAATGCACATTTAGTATTAGTACTGGTTTTTATTGTTATGTGTACTAAGATACAGTGAAAAGCTATGTTTTGTGCTACGCAAGCAGATTAAACCATTCATGAGGAAAACAAGATGTGCAGAAGAGAAAATAAAGAGGGCACCGAATATAATGCCACAGCGACAGAGAAAGTGCAGATGAAAAAAGTGCAAGGGCTGCAATGAAGTAGATTGGAAGGTAGGTCTTTTGTCCCTAGCTTACAAGAGGTACAACCAAGTGTGTGATAACAACAGGGAAGAAGCTTTTTCTGAATCTGGTATGATGTGCTTTCAGCAGGGGGAAGAGAGAATGACCGGGTTATGAGTGGTACTTGTTTATATTGGCTGCTTTACCGAGGCAACGAGAAGTGTAGATGGAATCACTGTTAGCAATGTACACCGATCAGCCAAAACATTATGACCACTGACAGGTGAAGTGAATAACATTGATTATCTTGTTACAATGGCACCTGTCAAGGGGTGGGATATATTAGGCAGCAAGTGAACAGTCAGTTCTTGAAGTTGATGTGTTGGATGCAGGAGAAATGGGCAGGAGTGAAGACCCGAGTGACTTTGACAAGGGCCAAATTGTTATGGCCGGACGACTGGGTCAGAGCATCTGCGAAACAGCCAGGCTTGTGGGGTGCTCCCGGTCAGCAGTGGCGAGTACCGACCTACAGTGGTCCGAGGAGGGACAAACCACAAACCGGCGACAGGGTGTTGGGCGCCCAAGGCTCATCGATGCGCGAGGGCAGTGATGGCATCCTGATGCACTGTGGGAAGACGACAAGCCGGTGGAGGGAGTGTGATGCTCTGGGCAATGTTCTGCTGGGAAACCCTGGGTCCAGCCATTCATGGTGGACGTCATTTTGACTCATGTCACCTACCTAGACATCATTGAAGACCAGGTACACCGCTTCATGGCAATGGTATTCCCTGATGGCAGTGGCCTCTTTCAGCAGGATAATGCGCCCTGCCACACTGCACACATTGTTCGGGAATGGTTTGAGGAACACGATGAAGTGTTCACGGTGTTGCCCTGGCCTCCAAATTCTCCAGATCTCAATCCGATTGAGCATCTGTGGGATGTGCTGGATCGACAAGTCTGATCCACGGCGGCTCCACCTCGCATCTTACAGGACTTGAAGGATCTGCTGCTAATGTTTTGGTGCCAGATACCACAGGACTCCTTCAGGGGGCTTGTACAGTCCATGCCTCGGCGGGTCGGCGCTGTTTTGGCGGCACACGGAGGACCAACAGCATATTAGGCAGGTGGTCATAATGTTTTGGCTCATCAGTGTATATGGGCAATGCAAACCTAATAATAGCGCAAAAACTGGAGGTATCGTAATCGTCAGAAATGAGCCGAGGCTCCTGATGCTGCGGTGTGTGTGTGTGTGAACAGGGAACGTGTACAGTTCATGTTATTCCCCACTCACTGCTGAGCATCTGATGTTGAGTGATTATACAACGCACTTACCAATAACATTGAGCCGTGTTACAGGGTGGTAGTTGAAAATCCATCCAGTGAATTCAACTCTGAAAAAGTAGGGACCATGGTCATCCTGTGTGACGTTGTCTATAACCAGGGAACAGTCGTTGTCTCTCAGATCTCCAGACAGCCGGGTCCGATGGCGAAACTTTGATGATTCTTGACTGGGATTCCCGGAGTGGAAGGCTACAGAATGTTTGTTGTTTAGCTTCCCACCTTTATACCAGATTCCCGTCCGATCTTCATTCCTGTGAGCCGACGGGTAAGTGTAGTTACACGGAATCCGTGCACACAAACCATTCTGCGCTGTCACATGTCTTGGATTGCCCGCAGTCCACTGTCCCGACACCTCGGCTGAGGAGAGAAGGAATAATCTTTAGTACCGTGCAGGAAGGAACTGCAGATCCTGTTTTAAACTGAAGATAGACACAAAGTGCTGGAGTAACTCAGTGGGACAGGCAGCCTCTCTAGAGAGGAGGAATGAGTGACGTTTTGGGTCGAGACCCTTCTTCAGACTGGAGTCAGAGGAGAGGGAAATGGGAGACATAGACGGTGATGTGGAGAGATATAGAACAAATAAATGAAATTTTTGCAAAAAAGGAACGATGATAAAGGAAATAGACCATTATTAGCTGTTGATAAACTCAAAATGTTGGAGCAACTCAGCGGGGCAGGCAGCATCTCTGGAGAAAAGGAATGGGGGACGTTTCAGGTTGTGACCTTTCAGATTGTTAGCTGTTTGCGAGGTGAGAACGAGAAGCTGGTGCACATCTTGTGCTCCCTCACCACCCCTCCATTTAGTGTGGCTCTCCCTCCTCACTGCCCCTCCCACAGCACGGCACTCCCTCCTCACCGCCCCTCCCGCACTGCATCACTCCCTCCCCACCGCCCCTCCCACCGCGCCACACTCCCTCCTCACTGCCCCTCCCACAGCACGGCACTCCCTCCTCACCGCCCCTCCCGCACTGTATCACTCCCTCCTCACCACCCCTCCCACAGCACGGCACTCCCTCCTCACCACCCCTCCCACAGCACGGCACTCCCTCCTCACCGTCCCTCCCACCGCGCCACGCTCCTTCCACACTGCCTCTCCCACAGCACGGCACTCCCTCCTCACTGCCCCTCCCACAGCACGGCGCTCCCTCCTCACTGCCCCTCCCACCGCGCCACGCTCCTTCCACACCACCCCTCCCACAGCACGGCGCTCCCTCCTCACCGCCCCTCCCACAGTGACGAAGAATGGGTGACGTTTCGGGTCGAAACCCTTCTACAGTCTGAAGAAGGGTCTCGACCCGAAACGTCACCCATTCTTTCTCTCCAGAGATGCTGCCTGTCCTGCTGAGTTACTCCAGCGTTTTGTGTCTACCTTCGATTTAAACCAGCATCTGCAGTTCTTTCCTACTGAATATTCATACCACTGGGTTGTAAGCTGCCCAAGCGAAATATGAAATGCTGTTCCTCCAATTTGCGCTGGGCCTCACTCTGACGGTGGAGGAGGCCAGGACAAAGGACAGTGTGGGAATAGGAGGGGGAGTTAAAGTGTTTGGCAACCGGTAGATCGGGTTGGTCCAGGCGGACTGAGCGAAGGTGTTCAGCGAAACGATCATAGCGGTCCCAGCCCCGAACCTTACGGAACTCCGCTAGTCACCGACCAGTAAAAGCCCCCTCGCCAGAAAACACCTGAGTTGCTGCTGATGGTACCTTGGAGAAGGGTCAGGAGGAAGAACGATCTCCCGATCATCGTCCGATCCCAGATACCCCGTCAGTGTCCCGATCTCCTGGTCTGGAAGAGAAAGTAATTGCAGTAAAACTCCAGCGACCAATCTATCTATCTATCTATATACTAAAACTCTCGTTTGTTTGTTTGTTTGTTCCTGAACTACAGCCAAAACGGTACACGATAGCGCAACAATTTTAGGCCCACCTTACTCACCGTTGTCCCTTTTTGTGCAAATGGAAGAAGTTTCAGTGAAATCGGTGCTATATTTTAAAAGCTATTCACATTTTAAAGTTTAAATCTATATCCGAGGGAGGGAGGGGGGGGAGGAGGGAGGATAAGGGGGGGCTGAGGGGGATGGAGGTTGAGGGGGAGGAGAAGGGGGAAGAGGAAGGGGGAGGGGGTGGAGGGAGTGGGAGGGGAGTGTCGGAGGGGCCAGGGGTGGGGGGAGGGGGGGTTAGGGGAGCGGTGTGGAGGGGAGGGTGGGGGGGGAAAGAGAGGGTGCTGCACCAATGCAGGAGAGGTTTGGGCCCAACTGGTCCACTTGCTCTAGTGTATTACTAAAACTCTCATCTTGTTTGTTTGTTTGTCCGTACGTACCCGAAATACAGCCAAAACGGTACACAATAGCGCAACAATTTTAGGCCCAACTTACTCACCATTGGCCTGCAGTTCAAATGGTTGCTATATTTTAAAAGTTATCCACCTTTTAAACTTTAAAAGATCACTTTTTAAACTTTCAGAAATTTGATTGGCTCCACCACCTCCCCCCACGTGGGGTCCGGCACATCCTGATTGGCTACCTCCATGTTTGACGTCACAATGGGAACCCAACGGGTCCGTGCCTGCGCAGTTGGGGCCCGTTGATCTAATACTTACGCAACATGGCCGCCGGATCCTTGCGTGCGCAGTTGGGGGAGGGTTGCCGCTCGGAGGGGGGGGGGGCGGGACCAGTCCGAGTCACGGGAGTGGCGGCCAATGGGGGGGGGGGGGGGGGGGGGAAGTAGTGATCTCAGCTCTCCATGCCGGGCGATCTGACCCTGGGTCGGGGCTGGTCCAACCTTCTGCGGCTTGGAGCTTCCCGACATCGGTCTCTACCCGAGACTATGAGCTCCTCGATGTTGAAGTCTGCAGGCCGTGGTTAGAGCGTCGATCCCAGGCAAAGGATCACAGGCTCTGATGGAAAGTCCTCGGCCCCATGGTGGGGCTCAAAGTCAGTCCCGAGCAAGGCCTCCAGCTCCATGATGTTAGGCCACAGAGCGACCAGAGATACCATCTGGAAAACAATTGCATCTCCGGCATTTGAGCCCCGTATCTGAGGAAGGATGTGCTGGCTCTGGAGAGGATCCAGAGGAGGTTTACAAGAACGATCCCAGGAATGAGTGGGTTTGCATATGATGAGCGTTTGTCGGCACTGGCCCTGTGCTCGCTGGAGTTTAGAAGAATGAGGGGAACATCATTGAAACTTACTGAATAGTGAAAGGCTTGGAGAGAGTGGATGGGACAGGATATTTCGAATAGTGGGAGAGGTCATAGACTCAGAATTAAAGGACGTTCTTTTATGAAGGACATGAGGAGGAATTTCTTTAGTCAGAGGGTGGCGAATCTGTGGAATTCTTTGCCACAGAAGGATGTGGAGGCCAAGTCAAGGTTTCAAGGTCAGTTTATTGTCACATGTACCAATTGAGGTACAATGAAATTTAAATTACCATACAGCCATACTAAAAAATTAGTACGGGTGTCAGGGGTTATGGGGAGAAGGCAGGAGAATGGGGTTAGGAGTGACAGATCAGCCATGATTTACAAACATCGAAAATAGGTGCAGGAGTAGGCCATTCGGCCCTTCGAGCCTGCACCGCCATTCAATATGATCATGGCTGATCATCCAGCTCAGTAACCTGTACCTGCCTTCTCTCCATACCCCCTGACCCCTTTAGCCACAAGGGCCACATCTAACTCCCTCTTAAATATAGCCAATGAACTGGCCTCAACTACCTTCTGTGGCAGAGAATTCCACAGACTCACCACTCTCTGTGTGAAGAAATGTTTTCTCATCTCGGTCCTAAAAGACTTCCCCCTTATCCTTAAGCTGTGACCCCTGGTTTTGGACTTCCCCAACATCGGGAACAATCTTCCCGCATCTAGCCTCTCCAACCCCTTAAGAATTTTATATGTTTCAATAAGATCGCCCTTCAGTCTTCTAAATTCCAGCGAGTATAAGCCTAGTCTATCCAGTCTTTCTTCATATGAAAGTCCTGCCATTCCAGGGATCAATCTGGTGAACCTTCTCTGTACTCCCTCTAAGGCTAGAATGTCTTTCCTCAGATTAGGAGACCAAAACTGTACACAATACTCCAGGTGCGGTCTCACCAAGGCCCTGTACAACTGCAGCAGAACCTCCCTGCTCCTATACTCAAATCCTCTTGCTATGAATGCCAACATACCATTCGCTTTCTTCACTGCCTGCTGCACCTGCACGCTTGCTTTCGATGACTGGTGCACCATGACACCCAGGTCACGTTGCATCTCCCCTTTTCCTAATTGGACACCATTCAGGTAATACTCTGCTTTCCTGTTCTTGCCGCCAAAGTGGATAACCTCACATTTATCCACATTATATTGCATCTGCCATGCATTTGCCCACTCTCCTAATCTATCCAAGTCACTCTGCAGCCTCCTAGCATCCTCCTCGCAGCTAACACTTCCACCCAACTTCGTGTCATCCGCAAACGTAGAGATATTGCATTCAATTCCCTCGTCCAATCATTAATATATATATTGTAAATAACTGGGGTCCCAGCACTGAGCCTTGCGGTACCCCACTAGTCACTGCCTGCCATTCCGAAAAGGACCTGTTTATTCCTACTCTTTGCTTCCTGTCCGCCAACCAATTCTCTATCCACCTCAACACTGAACCCCCAATACCATGTGCTTTAAGTTTGTAACCCAATCTCTTATGTGGGACCTTGTCGAAGGCCTTCTGAAAGTCCAGGTATAACACATCGACTGGTTCTCCCTTATCCACTCTACTAGTTACATCTTCTTCCTCAGCACCCCTGCCAATTTGGTTCACCCAATCTATATGTAGATTGAAGTCACCCATTATAACTGCTGCACCTTTAGTGCACGCATTTCTAATTTCCTGTTTGATGCCATCCCCAACCTCACTACTGCTGTTAGGTGGCCTGTACACAACTCCCACTATCGTTTTCTGCCCCTTAGTGTTTCGCAACTCTAACCGTATCGATTCCACATCCTCCAAGCTAATGTCCTTCCTTTCCACTGCTTTAATCTCCTCTCTAACCAGCAACGCTACCCCACCTCCTTTTCCTTTCTGTCTATCCCGCCTGAATATAGAATATCCCTGGATGTTGAGCTCCCAGCCTTGGTCACCCTGGAGCCATGTCTCCGTAATCCCAACTATATCATAATAATTAATAACTATCTCCACATTTAATTCATCCGCCTTATTACGTATACTCCTTGCATTGAGACACAAAGCCTTCAGGCTTGTTTTTACAACTCTCTTACCCCTTATACAATTATGTTGAAAAGTGGCCCTTTTTGATTTTTGCCCTGGATTTGTCTGCCTGCCACTTTTACTTTTCACCTTGCTACCTATTGCTTCTACCCTCATTTTACACCCCTCTGTCTCTCTGCTCCTGCTCCCATCCCCCTGCCACATTAGTTTAAATCCTCCCCGACAGCACTGGCAAACACTCCCCCTAGGACATTGGTTCCATTCCAGTTCAAGTGCAGACCGTCCTGTTTGTACTGGTCCCACCTCTCCCAGAACTGGTTCCAATGTCCTAAAAATTTGAATCCCTCCCCCTTGCACCATTTTTCAAGCCACGTATTCATCTGAAATATCCGCCTATTCCTACTCTGACTAGCACGTGGCACTGGTAGTAATCCAGAGATTATTACCTTTGAGGTCCTACTTTAAAGTTTATCTCCTAGCTCTCTAAATTCACCTTGTAGGACCTCATCCCGTTTTTTACCTATATCGTTGGTGCCAATGTGCACCACGACAACTGGCTGCTCACCCTCCCCCTCCAGAATGTCCTGCAGCCGCTCAGAGATATCCCTGACCCTTGCACCAGGGAGGCAACATACCATCCTGGAGTCTCGTTTGCGGCTGCAGAAACGCCTATCTATTCCCCTTACAATTGAATCCCCTATCACTATAGCCCTTCCACTCTTTTTCCTCCCCTCTTTTGCCGCAGAGCCACCCACGGTGCCATGAACTTGGCTGCTGCTGCCTTCCCCTGATGAGTCATCTCCCCCAACAGTATCCAAAATGGCATATCTGTTTAGGAGGGAGATGACCGCAGGGGACTCCTGCACTACCTGCCTACTGCTACGCTGGCTAGTGGCCACCCGTTTCCTTTCTGTCCGCTTATCTTTTCCCTGCGGTGTGGCCAACTCACTGTACGTGCTATTCACGACCTTCTCAGCATCGTGGATGCTCCAGAATGAGTCCAACCGCAGCTCCAACCGTTCAATGCGGTCTACCAGGAGCTGCAGCTGGACACACTTCCTGCACACGTAGTCATCAGGGACACCAACAATATCCCTGATCTCCCACATGTTGCAGGATGAGCAATCCACGGGGCCGATCTCACCTGACATGTCTTACCCCCAAATTAAATCAAATCCCTCTTAATCCTTTAAACTGTACCTTTACTAAAAAGCACTGAACCCTTAACTCACTGAACCCTTAACTCACTGAACCCTTAACTCACTGAACCCTTAACTCACTGAACCCTTAACTCACTCAACCCTTAAATCACTGAACCCTTAACTCACTGAACCCTTAACTCACTGAACCCTTAACTCACTGAACCCTTAACTCACTGAACCCTTAACTCACTGAACCCTTAAATCACTGAACCCTTAAATCACTGAACCCTTAACTCACTGAACCCTTAAATCACTGAACCCTTAACTCACTGAACCCTTAACTCACTGAACCCTTAACTCACTGAACCCTTAACTCACTGAACCCTTAACTCACTGAACCCTTAACTCACTGAACCCTTAACTCACTGAACCCTTAACTCACTGAACCCTTAAATCACTGAACCCTTAACTCACTGAACCCTTAACTCACTGAACCCTTAACTCACTCAACCCTTAACTCACTCAACCCTTAAATCACTGAACCCTTAACTCACTGAACCCTTAAATCACTGAACCCTTAACTCACCGAACCTTTAACTCACCGAACCCTTAACTCACCGAACCCTTAACTCACCGAACCCTTAACTCACCGAACCCTTAACTCACCGAACCCTTAACTCACCGAACCCTTAACTCACCGAACCCTTAACTCACCGAACCCTTAACTCACCGAACCCTTAACTCACCGAACCCTTAACTCACCGAACCCTTAACTCACCGAACCCTTAACTCACCGAACCCTTAACTCACCGAACCCTTAACTCACCGAACCCTTAACTCACCGAACCCTTAACTCACCGAACCCTTAACTCACCGAACCCTTAACTCACCGAACCCTTAACTCACCGAACCCTTAACTCACCGAACCCTTAACTCACCGAACCCTTAACTCACCGAACCCTTAACTCACCGAACCCTTAACTCACTCAACCCTTAACTCACTCAACCCTTAACTCACTCAACCCTTAACTCACTCAACCCTTAACTCACTGAACCCTTAAATCACTGAACCCTTAAATCACTGAACCCTTAACTCACTGAACCTTTAACTCACTGAACCCTTAACTCACTGAACCCTTAACTCACTGAACCCTTAACTCACTGAACCCTTAACTCACCGAACCCTTAACTCACCGAACCCTTAACTCACCGAACCCTTAACTCACCGAACCCTTAACTCACCGAACCCTTAACTCACCGAACCCTTAACTCACCGAACCCTTAACTCTCTGAACCCTTAACTCACTGAACCCTTAACTCACTGAACCCTTAACTCACTCAACCTTTAACTCACTCAACCCTTAACTCACTCAACCCTTAACTCACTCAACCCTTAACTCACTGAACCCTTAAATCACTGAACCCTTAACTCACTCAACCCTTAAATCACTGAACCCTTAAATCACTGAACCTTTAACTCACTGAACCCTTAACTCACTGAACCCTTAACTCACTGAACCCTTAACTCACTGAACCCTTAACTCACTGAACCCTTAACTCACTGAACCCTTAACTCACTGAACCCTTAACTCACTGAACCCTTAACTCACTGAACCCTTAACTCACTGAACCCTTAACTCACTGAACCCTTAACTCACTGAACCCTTAACTCACTGAACCCTTAACTCACTGAACCCTTAACTCACTCAACCCTTAACTCACTCAACCCTTAACTCACTGAACCCTTAACTCACTGAACCCTTAACTCACTGAACCCTTAACTCACTGAACCCTTAACTCACGGAACCCTTAACTCACCGAACCCTTAACTCACCGAACCCTTAACTCACCGAACACTTAACTCACCGAACCCTTAACTCACCGAACCCTTAACTCACCGAACCCTTAACTCACCGAACCCTTAACTCACCGAACCCTTAACTCACCGAACCCTTAACTCACCGAACCCTTAACTCACCGAACCCTTAACTCACCGAACCCTTAACTCACGGAACCCTTAACTCACCGAACCCTTAACTCACCGAACCCTTAACTCACCGAACCCTTAACTCACTGAACCCTTAACTCACTGAACCCTTAACTCACTGAACCCTTAACTCACTGAACCCTTAACTCACTCAACCCTTAACTCACTGAACCCTTAACTCACTGAACCCTTAACTCACTGAACCCTTAACTCACTGAACCCTTAACTCACTGAACCCTTAACTCACTGAACCCTTAATTCACTGAACCCTTAACTCACTGAACCCTTAACTCACTGAACCCTTAACTCACTGAACCCTTAATTCACTGAACCCTTAACTCACTGAACCCTTAACTAAAAGTACGAACAAAAAGCAGAAATACAACACCGGGGTTACGCCCAATCAGCTGCTTCCTCTAGTCCGCTTCCACCAATCAGCGGCTTCCTCCAGACCACTTCTTCTGAAGTGTGTGGGAACGTTTTTATCTCCAACCGTCTCCAACCGCTCCTGGGCCTCTGTGTGAACAAAGCCCCGCGCTGGGTTTTTAAACCTACCGCCCGGACGCTGCTCCAACCGTCTCCAACCGCTCCTGGGCCTCTGTGTGAACAAGCCCCGCGCTGGGTTTTTAAACCTACCGCCCGGACGCTGCTCCAACCGCTCCTGGGCCTCTGTGTGAACAAGCCCCGCGCTGGGTTTTTAAACCTACCGCCCGGACGCTGCTCCAACCGCTC
Organism: Rhinoraja longicauda; assembly: GCF_053455715.1. NCBI lineage: Eukaryota > Metazoa > Chordata > Chondrichthyes > Rajiformes > Arhynchobatidae > Rhinoraja > Rhinoraja longicauda. The sequence goes on along the minus strand of NW_027601525.1, from coordinate 96,932 downwards.
CTGGGCCTCTGTGTGAACAAAGCCCCGCACTGGGTTTTTAAACCTACCGCCCGGACGCTGCTCCAACCGTCTCCAACCGCTCCTGGGCGGTTACAAGAACGATCCCAGGAATTTAATGGGCCGAATGGCCTAATTCTGTTCCTATCACTTATGACCATATGAGCAATCTAGTTGCCTTCCGTTGGCTTTTTAAAGCTTCCCAATGGTTAGACTTCCTGCTAATCTTTGCCAAGTAACATGATGACGCACAGTGGCGCATCAGTAGAGTTGGTGCCTCACAACGCCAGAGACCCGACTTCGATCCCGACTACAGGTGCTGTCCGTACGGAGTTTGTACGTTCTCCCTGTGACCTGCATGGGTTTTCTCCGGGATCTCCGGTTTCATTCCACGCTCCCAAGACGTACGGGTAATTTGTCCCAAGTGTGTGTAGGAAAGCGTTGGTCACTGGTTGACACGGACTCTGTGGGCCGAAGGGCCTGTTTCCACGCTGTATCTCTAAACTAGAAAACTAAACTCAACTGACATCAATGGCTACTGGTCTGCCATGTGGGTACGTTCCACAAGGTGCCCGGTACATGCATTAGGGAAGGTGTCTGAGGAACAGCATGGGGCTCTAAGCTGATCATTACTAATGTGGTAGTAAGAGGCTATTCATACAGAGGTTGATGAGGGGTCGTGTGGGTTTGTGGAACAAGCTGCCGGAGGAAGTAGTTGAGGCAAGTACAATAGCAACATTTAGTTCAGTTAAGAGATACTGCGCGAAAACAGGCCCTTCGGCCCACCAAGTCCATGCCGACCAACGGTCACCCCTTCACCCTCTGGTTCTGAGTTTAGTCTAGAAATACAGCGCGGAAACAGGCCCATCGGCCCACTGAGTTCACGCTGATCATCGATCACCCCTTCACACACTAGTTATATGTTTAGTTTACGAGGAATTTCATTTGCCATACAGTCATACCAATAATAAGCAAGAGAACACACAAAATACATTTTAACATGAACATCCACCCCAGTGACTCCTCCGCATTCCTCACTGTGATGGAAGGCAAAACAAAAGTTCAATCTCTTCCCTTGTTAGTTCTCCCGCGGTCGGGGGCCTCGAGCCTTCCATTGACGGGACGATCTTGGCTCCCGTAGCCGGTGGCGTTTGGACCGTCCGTATCGGGGCGATCAAGCTCCTGCATCGGGGGGAATCTCAGCTCAACCTACGCCGAGCGACCTGACCTTCTGCGGCTTGGTGCTTCCCGACACCGGTCTCTACCCGAGACTACGAGCTCCTCGATGTTGAAATCCACAGGCCTTTGCAGCGTCGATCCCAGGCAAGAGATCGCAGGCTCTGATGGTAAGTCCACCGCCCCGTGGTGGGGCTCAAAGTCAATCCCGAGCAACGCCTCCAGCTCCATGATGTTAGGCCACAGAGCGACTGGAGATACGATACGATATTGAGCCCCGAATCTGAGGAAGGGTGTGCTGGCTCTGGAGAGGGTCCAGAGGATGGTTTACAAGAACGATCCCAGGAATGAGTGGGTTAGCATATGATGAGCGTTTGTCGGCACTGGGCCTGTACTCACTGGAGTTTAGAAGAATGAGGGGAACATCATTGAAACTTACTGAATAGTGAAAGGCTTGGAGAGAGTGGATGTGGAGAGGATATTTTGAATAGTGGGAGAGGTCATAGCCTCAGAATTAAAGGACGTTCTTTTATGAATAGACAATAGGTACAGGAGTGGGCCATTCGGCCCCTCGAGCCAGCACCACCATTCAATGTGATCATGGCTGATCATTCTCAATCAGTACCCCGTTCCTGCCTTCTCCCCATACCCCCTGACTCCACTATCCTTACGAGCTCTATTTAGCTCTCTCTTGAATGCATTCAGAGAATTGGCCTCCACTGCCTTCTGAGGCAGAGAATTCCACAGATTTACAACTCTCTGACTGAAAAAGTTTTTCCTCATCTCCGTTCTAAATGGTCTACCCCTTATTTTTAAACTGTGGCCATGAGGAGGAATTTCTTTAGTCAGAGGGTGGCGAATCTGGAATTCTTTGCCACAGAAGGCAAAGTCAAGGTTTCAAGGTCAGTTTATTGTCACATGTACCAATTGAGGTACAATGAAATTTGAATTACCATACAGCCATACAAAAACATTAGTACGGATATCAGGGGTTATGGGGAGAAGGCAAGAGAATGGAGTTAGGAGTGACAGATCAGCCATGATTTAATGGGCCGAATGGCCTAATTCTGCTCCTATCACATGACCTTATGAGCAACAGTTTGCCTTCCGTTGGTTTTTTAAAGCTTCCCAATGGTTAGACTTCCCGCTAATCTTTGCCAAGTAACATGATGGCGCACAGTGGCGCAACGGGAGAGTTGCTGCCTCACAGCGCCAAGACCCGACTTCGATCCTGAGTACAGGTGCTGTCTGTACGGAGTTTGCACGGTCTCCCTGTGACCTGCGTGGGTTTTCTCCGGGATCTCCGGTTTCATTCCACACTCCAAAGTCGTAGGTTAATTAGGCTTCAGTAAAAAAAAAAAAATTGTCCCAAGTGTGTGTAAGATAGCTTTGGTCAGTGGTCGGCATGGATTCAGTGGGCCGATGGGCCTGTTTCCACGCTGTATCTCTAAACTAAACACAGAACTAGTGCGTGAACGGGCGATCGCTGGTCGGCACGGACTCGGTGGGCAGAAGGGCCTGTTTCCGCGCTGTATCTCTAAACTAGAAAACTAAACTTAACTGGCATCAACGGCTACTGGTCTGCCATGTGGTTACGTTCCACAAGGTGCCCGGTACATGCATTAGGGAAGGTATCTGAGGAACAGCATGGGGCTCTAAGCTGATCATTACTAATGTGGAAGTAAGAGACTATTCATATAGAGGTTGATGAGGGGTCGTGTGGGTTTGTGGAACTAGCTGCCGGAGGAAGTAGTTGAGGCAAGTACAATAGCAACATTCAGTTTACTTTAGTTCAGTTAAGAGATACAGCATGAAAACAGGCCCTTCAGCCCACCGAGTCCATGCCGACCGATCACCCGTTCACACTCCAGTTCTATGCTTATTATATACAGCGCGGAAACAGGCCCACCGAGTCCACGCTGACCATCGATCGCCCGTTCACACACTAGTTCCACGTTTAGTTTGGCGATACAGCGTGGAAACAGGCCCTTTGACCCACCGAGTCCACGCTGACTATCGCTCACCCATTCACACACTAGTTCTGTATTTAGTTTAGAGATACATCATGGAAACAGGCCCTTCGGCCCAACAAGTCCGCGCCGACCAGCGATCCCCGCACAATAACACTACCCTACACACGCTAGGGACTATTTATAATTAGACCAAGCCAATTAACCTACAAACCTGGAGTGTGGGTGGAAACCGGAGGTCCCGGAGAAAACCCACGCAGGTCACGGGGACAACATACAAACTCCGTACAGATAGCACCCATAGTCAGGATCGAACCCGGGTCTCTGGCGCTGTGAGGCAGCAACTTTACCGCTGCGCCACCGTGCTGCTTAAAAGACACGCGCAGGTACGTGGAGAGGAAAGGTTTAGTGGGATAGGGGCCAAATGCAGGAAAAAGTGACTAGTTTGGATGGGGGTTCTTGGTCAGCATGGACAAGATGGGCCGAAAGGCCTGTTTCCTTGCTATATGACTCTATGAGGTTGCTGAAATTCCTGCCCCCCCCCCTTCACCAGAAAACATTGTGAAGAGTTTTAGGCCCCATATCTGAGGGAGGATGTGCTGGCATTGGAGAGGGTCCAGAGGAGGTTTACGAGAATGATCGTGGGGAATGAGTGGGCTCACGTATGATGAGCGTTTGACGGCACTGGGCCTGCACTCGCTGGAGCTGCGAAGGATCAGGGGGGACCTCATTGAAATGTACCGAATAGTGAAAGTCCTGGAGAGAGTGGATGTGGAGAGGATGTTTCCACTAGTGGAAGAGGTCAGAGCCTCAGAATTAAAGGACGTTCCTTTTAGGAAGGAGATGAGGAGGAATTTCTGTAGCCAGAGGGTGGTGAATCTGTGGAATTCTTTGCCACAGAAGGCTGTGGATGCCAAGTCAGTGAATAATTTTAGTGGGACAGTGTCGGACCAGAGGGCACTGCCTGAGAATAAAAGGAAGTACCTTTAGGAAGGTATTTATTTCACAAAATGCTGGAGTAACTCAGCAGGTCAGGCAACATCTCAGGAGAGAAGGAATGGGTGACGTTTCGGGTCGAGACCCTTCTTCAGACTGATGTCAGGGGGTCGGGACAAAGGAAGGATAGAGGTGGAGACAGGAAGATAGAGGCAGAACTGGCAAGGGGGAGGGGAAGAGAGGGACAGAGGAACTATCAGCCACATCTGCTTTCTTGGAACCTTACACTACCTTTAGGAAGGAGTGGGCGGATGCATGGTAGATGCAGTTTAATGTGGATAAATGTGAGGTTATCCACTTTGGTGGTAAGAACAGGAAGGCAGATTATTATCTGAACAGTGTCAAGTTATGAAAAGGGGAAGTACAAAGAGATCTGGGTGTCCTTGTTCATTAGTCACTGAAAGTAAGCATGCAGGTGCAGCAGGCAGTGAAGAAAGCTAATGGGATGTTCGCCTTCATGACAAGAGAATTTGAGTATAGAAGCAAAGAGGCCCTGCAGTTGTACAGGGCCCTAGTGAGTCCGTACCTGGAGTACGGTGTGCACTTTTGGTCTCCAAATTTGACGAAGGACATTCTTGCTATTGAAGTGCAGCGAAGGTTCACTAGGTTAATTCCCGGAATGGCGGGACTGTCGTATCTCGAAAGACTGGAGCGACTGGGCTTGTATACACTGGAATTTAGAAGGATGAGAGGGGATCTTATTGAACAATATAAAATTATTAAGGGATTGGACACGCTCGAGGCAGGAAACATGTTCCCGATGTTGGGAGAGACCAGAACCAGGGGCCACCGTTTAAGAATAAGGGGTAGGTCATTTAGAATGGAAATGAGGAAAAACCTTTTCAGTCAGAGAGTTGAAAATCTGTGGAATTCTCTGCCGCAGAAGGCAGTGGAGGCCAATTCTCTGGATGCTTTCAAGAGTTAGATAGAGCTCTTAATGATAGCAGAGACAGGGGGTATGGGGAGAAGGCAGGAGAATGGGGTCGAGAGGGAAAGATAGATCAGCCACGATTGAATGGCGGAGTGGACTAAATCTGCTCCTGTATCTCATGAACTTGGGAAAAGCTGCCTGAGCCTCTGAGTTCCATCAGCACATGGAGTGTCGATGCAGAATCCAGCATCTGTAGCCTTTTGTGTCTCTAGTGGGAGAAAGTATAATTTGCAAATTTTCAGCTGATATGGAAATTTGTGACGTTGTGGTTTGCAAGGCAGGTGGTGTAAAGTTGCAGCAGGATAAAGGTCATGGAGGGGATCAATATACAGGTAGACTGGGAAATTCAAGTTGGTGCTGAATACCAAGAGAAGGCATTTGTGGAGTGTCTTTGAGATGGCTTCTCAGAGCAGCTTGTAATCGAGCATTCCAAGCAATTTGGTTTGGGATTGGTATTTGGGTGGCACAGTGGAGCAGTGGTAGAGCTGATGCCTCACAGCGCCAGAGACCCGGGTTCGATCCTGACTATGGGTGCTGTCTGTACGGAGTTTGTACGTTCTCCCTGTGCTCCGGTTTCCTCCCACACTCCAAAGAGTTGTGTGCGGGGATCGCTGGTCAGAGCGGACTCGGTGGTCCGAAGGGCCTGTATGCCCTTTGTATCTCTAAACTCAACATAGAACTAGTGTGTGAATGGGCGATCGATGGTCGGCGCAGACTCAGTGGGCCGAAGGGCCTGTTTCCACTCTGTATCTCTAAAACTAAAACTAAGAACTAAAACTATTGTGTAACGAACCAGATTTGATCAGGGTGGTTCTTGGTTCTTGGTCCTCCAAAATATTCCAAATGAAATTTAAACTGGTGGGTGATTATGGTAAAAGAACCGTTCGGAGGTAGTGACCATAAAATGATTAAATGCTGAGGCTTTATAACATGCTGGTCAGATCGCATATGGAGTTTTGGGAGCGGTTTGGGGCCCTATATATGACGAGGGATGTACTGGAGAGGGTCCAGAGGTTTATGAGAATGATTGCTTTAACATATGATGAGCATATGTCGGCACAGGGCCTGTATTCGCTGGAGTTTAGAAGAATAAGGGGGAACCTCATTGAAACGTACCGAATAGTGAAAGGCTTGGATAGAGTGGGAGAGTCTAGGACCAGAGGGCACAGCCTCAGAATTAGACGTTCCTTTACGAAGGAGATGAGGAGGAATTTCTTTAGCCAGAGGGTGGTGAATCTGTGGGAGAAGGCAGGAGAATGGGGTTAGGAGGGAGAGAAGATCAGCCATGATTGAATGGCAGAGTGGACTTGATGGGCCGAATGGCCTAATTCTGCTCCTCTCACTTATGACTGTAAATATCACCAACAGCTGCATCAGCTACATTGAAGCTGTGGTCAATAAAGCACACTCATGTCTCATCTTACCCAAAAGATGAAGGAAGTTGGGCATTTCTCCAGTGACTCACAGCAACCTCTCCACATGAACTGTGAAAGAACACTGTTGGGTTGCATCACACCTTGGTTTAGCAGCAGCTCTGCCCAAGGCCACAAGAAATTACTGACAGCTTAGTTTAGAGATACGGTGCGGAAACAGGCTCCCTCGGCCCACCGAGTCCACGCTGACCAGCGATCACCCGTTCACACACTAGTTCTGTGTTTAGTTTAGCGATACAGCATGGAACCAGACCCTTCGGCCCACCGAGTCCATGCTGACAAACGATCCCCGCACACTAGCACTATCCGACACCAACTAGGGACAATTTACAATTTTGGCAAGCCGATTAGCCTAGAAACCTGCACGTCTTTGGAATGTGGGAGGAAACCAGAGGAAACCCAAACAGGTCAAGAGCCCAGATTCAAGAATGTTTTATTGTCACATGTCCCAGATAGTACAATGAAATTCCTACTTGCAGCAGCACAAAACAATATGTAAACAGGCAAACTCTGTACAGACAAGCACCTGCAATCAGGATCGAACCCGGGTCTCTGGCGCTGTGAGGCAGCAACTCGACTGTTGCACCACCGTGCCCCCAACATGGATATCACCCAGTCCATCACACAAAGCAGTCTCCCCACTCCACTCCCCGAAGGGCCCGTTAGAAAGCATTTTATCAGGATGCATCGCAGCTTGGTTGGGGAACAGTTCCATCCACGCAGCAACAGGCTCTTCGGCCCACCACATCCATGCCAGCCCTTGTTTGGCCCATCTATTGGTATAGTTGTACAATTACCATGTGTACCAGGATTCAGTGTTTGCCTGCAGCCCAGGCAAGTCGTACCATATAAGGTCATAAGTGATAGGAGCAGAATTAGGCCATTCGGCCCATCAAGTCTACCCCGCCATTCAATCGTGACTGATCTATCTCTCCCTCTTAACCCCATTCTCCAGCCTACTCCCCATAACCTCTGACATCCATACTAATCAAGAATCCATCTATCTCTGCCTTAAATACATCCACTGACTTTGCCTCCTCAGATTCATCACGCTCTGACTAAATAATCCTACCACAACCAGAGAGCAGTGCTGAGCTACTAACTGCCTCTTTGATGACCCTCGGACTGTCCTTGATCAGACTTTGCTGGCTTTACCTTGCACTAAACGTTATTCCCTTATCATGTATCTGTACACTGTAAATGGAACAATTGTAATCATGTGTAGGAAGGAACTGCAGATGCTGGTTTAAACTGTAGATAGACACAAAATGCTGCGTAACTCAGCGGGGACAGGCAGCATCTCTGGATAGAAGGTATGGGTGACATTAAGGATTGAGACCCTTCTTCTTTCCAGAGATGCTGCCTGTCCCACTGAGTTATTCCAGCATTTTGTGTCTATCATCGATTGTAATCATGTGTTGTCTTTCCACTGACTGGTTAGAAACATAGAAACATAGAAAATAGGTGCAGGAGTAGGCCATTCGGCCCTTCGAGCCTGCACCGCCATTCAATATGATCATGGCTGATCATCCAACTCAGTATCCCGTACCTGCCTTCTCTCCATACCCCCTGATCCCCTTAGCCACAAGGGCCACATCTAACTCCCTCTTAAATATAGCCAATGAACTGGTCTCAACTACCTCTGCGGTAGAGAATTCCACAGATTCACCACTCTCTGTGAAAAAAAAGTTCTCATCTCGGTCCTAAAAGACTTCCCCCTTATCCTTAAACTGTGACCCCTTGTTCTGGACTTCCCCAACATCGGGAACAATCTTCCTGCATCTAGCCTGTCCAACCCCTTAAGAATTTTGTAAGTTTCTATAAGATCCCCCCTCAATCTTCTAAATTCCAGCGAGTACAAGCCGAGTCTATCCAGTCTTTCTTCATATGAAAGTCCTGCCATCCCAGGAATCAATCTGGTGAACCTTCTCTGTACTCCTTCTATGGCAAGAATGTCTTTCCTCAGATTAGGAGACCAAAACTGTACGCAATACTCCAGGTGTGGTCTCACCAATGCCCTGTACAACTGCAGCAGAACTTCCCTGCTCCTATACTCAAATCCCCTCGCTGGGGATGAATGCCAACATACCATTCGCTTTCTTCATTGCCTGCTGCACCTGCATGCCTACTTTCAATGACTGGTGTACCACGACACCCAGGTCTCGTTGCATCTCCCCTTTTCCTAATCGGCCACCATTCAGATAATAGTCTGCTTTCCTGTTCTTGCCACCAAAGTGGATAACCTCACATTTATCCACATTATACTGCATCTGCCATGCATTTGCCCACTCACCTAACCTATCCAAGTCGCCTTACAGCCTCCTAGCATCCTCTTCACAGCTAACACTGCCCCCCAGCTTCGTGTCATCCGCAAACTTGGAGATGTTGCATTCAATTCCCTCGTCCAAATCATTAATATATATTGTAAATAGCTGGGGTCCCAGCACTGAGCCTTGCGGTACCCCACTAGTCACTGCCTGCCATTCTGAAAAGGGCCCGTTTATTCCTACTCTTTGCTTCCTGTCTGCCAGCCAGTTCTCTATCCACATCAATACTGAACCCACAATACCATGTGCTTTAAGTTTGCATACTAATCTCTTATGTGGGACCTTGTCGAAAGCCTTCTGGAAGTCCAGATATAACACATCCACTGGTTCTCCCTTATCCACTCTACTAGTTACATCCTCGAAAAATTCTATGAGATTCGTCAGACATGATTTACCTTTCATAAATCCATGCTGACTTTGTCCAATGATTTCACCACTTTCCAAATGTGATGCTATCCCATCTTTAATAACTGACTCTAGCATTTCCCCCACTACCGATGTTAGACTAACTGGTCTGTAATTCCCCGTTTTCTCTCTCCCTCCCTTTTTGAAAAGTGGGGTTACATTAGCTACCCTCCAATCCTCAGGAACTACTCCAGAATCTAAAGAGTTTTGAAAAATTATCCTCATGATCAATTCACCTGTTTCTGACTGGAAGGGACCTACATTTGTTTTAACTAATCTTTTTCTCTTCACATATCTATAAAAACTTTTGCAGTCAGTTTTTATGTTCCCTGCCAGTTTTCTTTCATAATATATTTTCCATTTCCTAATTAAGCCCTTTTGCTGGACTCTGAATTTCTCCCAGTCCTCTGGTAGGCTGCTTTTTCTTGCTAATTTGTATACTTCATCTTTTGTTTTGATACTATCACTAATTTCCTTTGTTAGCCACAGATGCACTACCTTCCCTGATTTATTCTTTTGCCAAACTGGGATGAACAATTGTTGTAGTTCATCCATGCGGTCTTTAAATGCCTTCCATTGCATATCCACCGTCAACCCTTTAAGAATCAATTGCCAGTCTATCTTGGCCAATTTACGTCTCATACCCTCAAAGTTACCTTTCTTTAAGTTCAGAACCGTTGTTTCTGAATTAACTATGTCACTCTCCATCCTAATGAGGAACTCAACCATATTATGGTCACTCTTGCCCAAGGGGCCACGCACATCAAGACTGCTGACTAACCCTTCCTCATTACTCAATACCCAGTCTAGAATAGCCTGCTCTCTCGTTGGTTCCTCTACATGTTGGTTTAGAAAACTATCCCGCATACATTCCAAGAAATCCTCTTCCTCAGCACCTCTGCCAATTTGATTCACCCAATCGATATGTAGATTGAAGTCACCCATTATAACTGTTTTACCTTTGTTGCACGCATTTCTAATTTCCTGTTTGATGCCATCCCCAACTCTACTGTTAGGTGGCCTGTACACAACTCCCACTAGCGTTTTCTGCCCTTAGAGTTTGCAGCTCTACCCATATCGATTCCACATCCTCCAAGCTAATGTCCTTCCTTTCTATTGCGTTAATCTCCTCTCTAACCAGCAACGCTACCCCCACCTCCTTTTCCTTTCTGTCTATCCATCCTGAATATTGAATATCCCTGGATGTTCAGCTCCCAGCCTTGGTCACCCTTGAGCCATGTCTCCGTAATCCCAACTATATCATATTGATTAATAACTATCTGCACATTCAACTCATCCACCATATCACGAATGCTCTTTGCATTGAGACACAAATCCTTCAGGCTTGTTTTTACAACACTCTTACCCCTTATACAATTATGTTGAAAAGTGGCCCTTTTTGATTTTTACCCTGGATTTGTCTGCCTGCCACTTTTACTTTTCACCTTGCTACCTATTGCTTCTACCTTCGATTTACACCCCTCTGTCTATCTGCTCATGCTCCCATCCCCCTCCCACATTAGTTTAAATCCTCACCGACAGCACTGGCAGACACTCCCCTTTTGTTGTTAGCACGCAACAAAAGCTTTTCGTTGTCTCTCGGTACACATGACAATAAACATAGAAAACATAGAATAATAGAAAATAGGTGCAGGAGTAGGCCATTCGGCCCTTCGAACCAGCACCGCTATTCAATATGATCATGGCAGATCATCCAAAAGCAGTAATCCGTTCGTGCTTTCTCCCCATATCCCTCGATTCTGGTAGTCCTAAGAGCTAAATCTATCTCTCTCTTGAAAGCATCCAGTGAATTGCCATCCACTGCCTTCTGTGGCAGAGAATTTCACATATTCACAACTCTCTGGGTGAAAATATTTTTCCTCATCTCAGTCCTAAATGGCCTACCCCTAATTCTTAAACTGTGACCCCTGGTTCTGGACTCCCACAACATCGGGAATATTTTTCCTGCATCTAGCCTGTCCAATCCCTTCAGAATTTTATATGTTTCCATAAGATTCCCTCACATCCTTTTTAAATTCCTGCGATTACAAGCCCAGTCGATCCATTCTTTCATCGCATGTCAGTCCCACCATCCTGGGAATTAACCTGGTTAAAAATGTGTTGGAAAGAACCAGATGCTGGTTTAAATCAAAGGTAGACCCAAAATGCTGGAGTAACTCAGCGGGACAGGCAGCTTCTCTAGAAAGAAGGAATGGGTGATGTTTCAGGTCGAGACCCTTCGTCAGACCCGGTGAACCTATGCTGCACTCCCTCAATAACAAGAAAACTAATCTAAGCTAATCTAAACTCCAGAGATGCTGGCACTAAACTAATCTAATCTCCAGAGATGCTGCCTGTCCCGCTGAGTTACTCCAGCGCTTTGTGTCTATCTTCGGTGCAGTTACCTTAATACACAAGTCTTTCAGTGATCAGACTCTGTACAAAATCACAACTCAACTAAACAGATTTAGTTCCTTCTCTCCCGAGATGCTGCCTGACCTGCTGAGTTACTCCAGCATTTTGTGAATAAATCAACTAAACAGGTGTTTGACCGTGGGAACGAGCTAACAGACACGGAATTGCGTACCTGGGTTCTGTCCGCTGCTCGTCTCTGGAGTATCGACTGACAATCTATCAGCGGGCCAGCGTCCTTGTCTTCAGCGGCCGTCACTGTGTGGAGAACAAGAATGTGTGGAGAGGAAAATTTACATCAAGAAACGGAAGTAAAATAAGGAAGTATTTCTTTATCAGCAAACAGTTAACCCTTTTCATCCCTGATGTGGCATGACTTTGACTTAGTTTTTTCAATTTATATCAAAAAATGTATTCAATTATTAAAAATCATATTTAAAATACAATAAAACAAAACAGAACCCACCACCAGAATACAAGACAAACAAATATACTAAATGAACTACTATACAACTACGTTACATTCCTTGTCCAGGATGCATTCCACCCCCCGCGGTGCCCAGCGGTCCCGGAAATCCCCCAGAATGCCCATGGACAGCGCCTGGTTCCTCTCCAGTGCCACCCGCGTACGGACGTAACCCCGGAAAACGGGCAGGCACTCTCGTCCCCATCTCTGTGACCTCCTCCACTCCTATGACTCTGTAACCCCCTCCCCTCTGACCCCTGCACTCCTCTCTGTCTCTGTAACCCCCTCCTCTCTGACCCCTACACTCCTCAACTCTGTAACACCCTCCCATCCATCCGGCACCTACACCCCTCTCCCCGTCCCTGTAACCCCCTCCCCTCCGGCCCCTTCACCCCTCTCCCCGTCTCTGTAACCCCCTCCCCTCCCCTTTGGCCCCTACACCACCCTCCCCGTCTCTGTAACCCACTCCCATCCCACCCCTACATCCCCCCGTTTCTGTAACCTCATTCCCTCCCCTCCAGCCACTGCACCCCACCAGTCTATGTAACCCCTGTCCCTCTGACCTCTACACACCTCCCTCTCTTTATAATCCTCCCTCTGGCCCCTATACCCCATCCCCTCCGGCCCCGACAACCCTCTCCCCGTCTCTGTAAACCCCTCCCCTCCGGTCTCTACACCCCTCTCTGTAACTCCCTCCCCTCCACCCCTCCCTGGCAAATTGGAGGTATTTAATCTAACAGGTGTGACAGTCTCCTGCTCCACTGTGCCATTTGGACAAGACTACACTGATTCAGGAATTGGAGGAAAGAACTGCAGTTGCTGGTTTAAATCGAAGATGTTGAGGAGGTCCACACGTCGTGTAAACACTCTGTTTAATCATTAACCGAATACAGTTCCGTCGCTCACCAGCGCAAGCCCGAGTTCCGTCGCTCAGCCGCGCATGCCCATGTTCCGTCGTTCACCTGTGCGTTCCCGCGTTCCGTCGCTTACCCGTGCATGTCCGCGTTCCGAGCGTTCACCCGCAAGTGCCCGCGTTCCGTCGCTCACCCGCACGTGCCCGAGTTCAAACTCCAATTGCCAAATCCTTTGTTCTCCTGGCACACGAATGCCCGACCCTCTGACCGTGTGGCTGTTCGGCCCAGATCACGCCCGGTCCACATTACAGTCCTGCCTGACAAACGATGGTTCAATACCAAATTGGCTTGGCCCGCTACAGGAACCCCCCCCCCGAACCAGAGTACTGGAGGCGGGTAGGGTGACGAGTGCGGCAGCCTGGTCGCGTGTACGTGTCTCCTGTGTTCAGGGTCCCAGCTGGCAGAGATAAGGGCGGGTGCGGTCATGACGGTGGATGCCCTGTGTGGTGGGGTTGTGCCACCTGCACTGGTTGGTCAACGTCCAAGTGTGCCGGCTTAAGACGGTCCACGGAGACAGTCTCGTGCCTGCCGCCCGTGTTGATGACACAAGTCATGGTGCCGTGCTGCAGTACCTGGATGGGGTCCCTCGTATGCACTTTGCAGCGGCGTACGGTGGGAATTGCGGCGAATGAAAACATACTGGCAGTTTGTGAGGGCCGGTGGTTCGTACGTGGGGGCGAGTCCGTGGCGGGACATCGGGACGGCAGAGAGTGTGCCCCCCTTCTCCCGGAGGCACGTCAGCATGGTCAAGGATGGTTCCTGATGTCCACGTGATGCTGGGATTAAATCCCCTGGGACAGTAAGTGGGGCGCCGTACAACAGCTCGGCTGAGGAAATTGCCAGATCCTCCTTCGGGGCAGTGTGTATTCCCAGCAGTACCCACGGCAACCATCCAGTCCGGGCCCGCGAGCTGTGCCTTTAAGGATATCTTCAGGTGCCGGTGAAAATGCTCCACTAGGTCGTTGGCTTGTGGGTGGTGGGCTGTAGTGTGGTGCAGATGAGCGCCAAACAGCCGGGCAACTGCTGACCACAACTCGGAGGTGAACTGCACACCTCTGTCCACTGACACAGCAAAACGGGCAATCCAGTGGCAGTGAGGGCACGTGGACACATTGCAGCAGACGTATCTGAGATCAGGGCGGCTCCTGATGAGGTATCCGAGAGCGAGACGGCTCCCGAGAGATTGTCCGTTCCCGATGGGGGCAAAACGCTGACCTCCGCTCACGTGTCCACCAGAAAACGCCGCCCGGTCCCATGTGCAGAGGAGGCGATGCCTCTGGCCGGCCACAGTAGCCACTACTGGCGGCCGGCCGAGGCGTTTCCCGGAATGTGCGCAGGGTGGTCGGCATCTGCGTGCCTCGGAACCCCACCTTTGGTGGTCGTAGCACCACGTACGTTTACTGGCATCGCTCGTGTCCAGCTTCTCCGGCGCACCTTCGGTGGAGGCTGGGACCGGCCGCTTGACCCGCCGAGGCCGCGCCACCACCCCGTTGATGGTGGCGCCACCCTGCTGTTTCGCCTGCCAAAGCACGTCTGCACGGGCAGCTGCCTGGCGGGGGACGGTGAAATCCTCGTCCGCGAGGAGCAGGCGAATGTCATCAGGCAAATGTCATCAGGCGTTTGTTCGAGGAAAATCTGTTTGAACAGGAGGCAGGGCGCGTGACCGTTCAGCAAGGCAAACATTTCGCTCATAAGAACAGACGGCTTGCGGTCGCCGAGGCCGTCCATGTGCAGGAATTTGTCGGCCCTGTCGCGGAGGCCGAGACCGAAAGTGCACAAAAGGAGCGCATTAAGGCCCTTGTACGTGCCCGCAGCTGGTGGCTGGCGAAGGTAATTGATTAGGCACCCGGTGGTGTCCTGGTCCAGCGCTCTGACCACGTGGTAATATTTTGTGGCATCGGCAGCGATCTGTCGAATGTGGAACTGGGCCTCAGCCTGTTCGAACCACACTTGGGGCTGTGATGTCCAGAAAATGTGGAGTTTAACCAAAACTGCATTCTGCTGGTCCAGGTTGCCGGCTGCAAACATGCCAATAATCCAAAATAAGCCGTTTTGGATCGACGGGGTCACCACTGAGGAGGTCCACACGTCATGTAAACACTCTGTTTAATCATTACCCGAATACAGTTCCGTCGCTCACCCACTCCTGCCCGAGTTCAATCTCCAATTGCCAAATCCTTTATTGTCCTGGCACACGATGGCCTGACCCCTGACCGCGTGATTGGTCGGCCCAGATCACGTCCGGTCCACACGAGAGTTCGAGCCTGACAAAGGGTGGCGAATCTGTGGAATTCTTTGCCACAGAAGGCTGTGGAGGCCAAGCCAATGGATACTTTTGAGGTAGAGATGGATAGAATCTTAATTAGTACAGGTGTCAGGGTTTATGGGGAGAAGGCAGGAGAATTGGGTTGGGAGGATAAGATAGACCAGCCTTGATTGAATGACGGTGTAGACGATGAGCCGAATGGCCTAATTCTGCTCCTATCATAAGGTCAGAAGGAATAGGAGTAGAAAAATGGCCTTTAATTGTGAGGCTTTGACCTCTGGTCGTAGACTCCCACTGGTGGAAACATCCTCTCCACATCCACTCTATCCAGGCCTTTCACTATTCTGTATGTTTCAATGCAGTCCCCCATCATTCTTCTAAACTTCAGCGAGTACAGGCCCAGTGCCAACAAACTCTCATCATAGGTTAACCTACTCATTCCTGGGATCATTCTCGTAAACCTCCTCTGGACCCTCTCCAGAGCCAGCACATCCTTCCTCAGATACAGGGCACAAAATTGCTCACCATATTCCAAATACGGCCTTACCAGCACCTGACAGAGGCTCAGCATTACATCCCTGTTTTGGTATACAAGCCCGATTGTATAAATGCTAGCATTGAGTATCCTCTCTTTACTACCGTTATCACTATAACATTTGAAGTGGCAGAGACTCGAGAGGCCCATGATCCCTTGATAGATGAGGAAGTAGACAGAAGTTGTAACAGGAAATTTAGTGCTAAAAATGAAAATGTTCTTTCACAGAATGAAGGGAAATGTATCATCGAGTTCCCCAAAGCTGACTGTGCAAAACACTCCCTTTATTCATCAAGAAAACAAAATGCTGGAGGAGCTCAGCGGATCTGTGGGGGTTAGACAAAAGTGCAGGAGGAACTCAGCGGGACGGGCAACACCACTATAGGGAAGGAATGGGTAACGTTTCGGGTAGAGACCCTTCTGTGTGTGCATCCCTCCTTCCCTCCCTCCCTCGCTCTCTCTCTCCCTCTCTCATTGTCTCTCTCTCCCAGGATTGTGTTTGTGTGTCTGCCTGTGTGTTTGTGTGTCTGCCTGTGTGTTTGTGTGCCCTCTCCACCTGTCTCTGTGACTCTCTCCCCTCCGGCCCCTACACCCCCTCTCCCTGTCTCTCTAACCCCCTACCCTCCAGCACCGACACCCCCTCTCTGTAATTCCCTCCTCTCCCCTCCTGCCCCTACACCCTCTCTCCCCTCCTCTGTAACCTCCTCCCCTCCAGCCCCTACACCCTCTCTCCCCGTCTCTGTCACCCACTCCCCTCCAGCACCTGCACCTCTCCCCATCTCTGTAACTCCCTTCCCTCCGGCCCTTACACCTCCTCTCCCCGTCTCTTTAACCCCCTCCCCTCCGCCCCCTACACACCCTCTCCCCATCTCTGTAACCCCCTCCCCTCCGGCCCTTACACCTCCTCTCCCCGTCTCTTTAACCCCCTCCCCTCCACCCCCTACACACCCTCTCCCCATCTCTGTAAACCTCTCCCATCTCTGTAAACCTCTCCCCTCCACCCCTCTCCCCGATTCATATCTCACAAAAATACCTTTCTTCATTTTGATTCCAGAGTTGACTTACGTAGGCCGAACACAGGTCAGTTTTCTCATCACCTTCGACACTGCAAATCGAAGGGTAGATAGATTAGACACAAAGTGCTGGAGCAACTCACAGGCATGTGAGTGAGGTCAACAAAAAAGGAAGAAAAGAGCCGAGCGCTTGCATGAGGCGTACAACGCAAAATTACACACAAAATTACTAGTTTCAAGCCTCTTTTAGTGCATTTCAAAGTAAAAACAGGCATTACAAAATAATGTGAATATGTCACTGCACACTAATAAAATTTTCAGTAAATTTGCACATTAATTGATAATCAGCCCAAAGAGGTGATTGGCTTTTCTGCTTTGTTTTATATTTTAACCCTGTCTTAATTAATTTAGTTATGTAATCTTGCACTTAAATTTAATATTTACTCATTACACTTCCACCACTGATTTTCTGGCACTCTTGGTTCCAGAGCTTTGCTGGTTTATCCAGCAGGCCAAGGAAGTCGCCTATGGGGATAGATTTACTGGCTCCAGCTGGACTGGAGTTCCAGAGCCCCGGCCGCAGGTTACAAATTCAACCCACCGATCGGCCGTGGAAGTCCCGATGGGGTCAAGATTGGCTGCCTTGCCCAGCCAAGGAGCCACATTTTCGGGAAGACTTCCAGGGCGCACCGGGGGGGGGAATTCTTGCGGAATCCCGAGCAACCTCTAGTGGAACCCTAGTGTTCATTACGTATATATATTGGTTTTTTTCTTTCTTTCGATCCGATTTCTCCCTTTATTTCGCAAAGTGAATAATACGGAAACCATGCAAAAAGCACACGAAATGGATTTTTAAAATGCGGAAATCTGCGGAAAATTCCAGTGCCTGAACTCAGTGGGACGGGCAGCATCTCTGGAGAGAAGGAATGGGTGATGTTTAGGGTTGAGACCCTTCTTCAGACTGAGAGTCAGGGGAGAGAGAAACAAGAGATATCGACGGTGATGTAGAGAGATATAGAACAAATGAATGAAATTTGTGCAAAAACAGTAACGATGGTAAAGGAAACAGGCCACTGTTAGCGGTTTGCTAGGTGAGAACGAGAAGCTGGTGCGGCTTGGGTGGGGGAGGGATGGAGAGAGAGGCAATGCAGGGGTTACTTGAAGAGAGCGAAATCAATATTCATACCAAACCGAGAGGCGGCAAGGGAGGCGGTGGAAAAGCATCGTCCGACAGAACAAAAATCTGTAATAAAGAGGTCTGCCATCACGAGGGTTTACGGTTGAGAGGGTGAATTTAGTTGAGGATGGAACAGCAGATACTGGCTGAAACCAAAGATGAACACAAAAAGTTGGAGTAACTCAATGGGTCAGTTTAGTTAGTTTAGAGATACAGCGTGTAAACAGGCCCTTCAGCCCACCGAGTCCGTGCTGACCAGTGATCACCCGTTCACACTAGGTATGTGTTTAGTTTAGAGATACATCGCAGAAACAGGCCCTTCGGCCCATCGTGTTCACGATGACCAGCAACGATTCTCTGCATTAGTGCGGCGATAGCGCGGTAGCGTAGCAATAGAACTACTGCCTTAGAGCGTGAGAGTCCCAGGTTCGATCCTGGCTACGGGTGCTATCTGTGCGGAGTTTGCACGATTTCCCCATGACTGTGTGGGATTTCTCCGGGTGCTTGGGTTTCCTCCCACACTCCAAAGAAGTACAGGTTTGTGGGTTAATTGTCCCCAGTGTGCGTGGGGCAGTGTTAATGTGCAGGGATCGCAGATCGCCCTGGACTCGGGCTGAAGGGTGTGTTTACGTGCTGTATCTCTAAGCTAAACTAAACTAACAAATAACACAAACAAATTGCTCTCACATTTATACATGAACACCAAAAATATATATATTTAATGTTATAAATTTAGTTTAATTTAGTTTAAAGATACAGCGTGGAAACAGGCCCTTCGTCCCACCGAGTCTGCGCCAACCATCGATCCCAGCACTATCCTACACACAGTAGGGACAATTTACATTTATACCATCAAAACGATAACAGGCAGCCTTGGAAGCCTATCCTCCCTAGTCAAACCGCATGTCAAAACCTTGGCGTGATATTTGACTCTGCATTAAAGTTTGACAAGCAAGTCAACGCTGTGGTAAAAGCCAGCTTCTTCCAGCTTCGTACCATAGCTAAAATCAAACCATTCCTCCAATTTGACGACATTGAAAAAATCATTCAAGCATTCATTTCCTCCCGCCTAGACTACTGCAACTCCCTATTCACTGGGATCAGCCAATCATCCCTGTCCCGCCTTCAATTGGTCCAAAACGCCGCAGCGAGACTCCTGACGGGTACCCGTAAAAGGGACCACATCACCCCGATTCTGGCCTCTCTCCACTGGCTCCCAGTACAGTACAGAATCAACTTCAAGCTCCTCCTATTCACATACAAAGCCCTAAACAGGCTTGCCCCCCTATATCAAAAATCTTCTAACTCACCACTCTATCTCCAGGTCCCTCAGGTCGGCCGACTTGGGGCTACTGACTATCCTGCGGTCTAGGCTTATGCTCAGGGGTGACCGCACTTTTGCGGTTGCAGCTCCTAGACTGTGGAACAGCATCCCTCTCCCCATCAGAACTGCCCCCTCCATCGACTCCTTTAAGTCCAGGCTCAGAACCTATTTCTACTCCCAGCGTTTGGGGCCCTCTGAGGGGGCGCTGTGAACTGTTTATGTATGTGCTGTTATGTTTATGTGCCATTGTATGTTCATTCTTAGTACCTGCACTGATGTACAGCACTTTGGTCAACGTGGATTGTTTTTAAATGTGCAATACAAATAAAATTGACTTGACTTGACTTGAATGTTGGCTGTGTGCTAGCTGAGAACGAGAAGCTGGTGCGAGTTGGGTGGGGGAGGGATGGAGAGTGAGGGAATGCACGGGTTACTTGAAGTTAGCGAAATCAATATTCATCCTGGACCGAGAAGGAATGGGTTATGTTTCGGGTCGAGTCCTTTCTTCATTGACAGCATTGATTGCAGTGGGATGTTGGAGTCCAGGTTCACAGCTCACTGAAGGAGGCAGCATGAGCAGAGAGGGTGTGTGGCGTTGAGAGAATGCTAGGTTCGGCAGTGACCACTCCGACATTCACAGTAACACGGTGAACTCGGTTGCTTTATTCTATTCACAGCAGCATAAATGTCCAGGACCACATGGGGGCGCTGTCCCTCACCGACAGAGCCAAAGATACTAGAGAAAAAGGATGGGTGATGTTTCAAGTGTGGACCCTTCTTCAGACAAGGGGGGGAAGGTGAAGAGCTGGTATGAATCAGGACCTGATCTTTTAATTGGTTAGAGCCGATATGCAAAACAGGGCAACCCTGTATATCTCGCACACAAAATGATGTACATTTTACCATGAATGACAGAAATAAAAAGTGTAATCCTTGTTTGTGAAGTTCATTTTTGAATGATGTAAAATTGTAGGGGGTTGGTGCAATATACTGCTAACCCACAAATGTGTCGTTATGAGATATTCACATTTGAAAAATCCATAAATCACAAAAAATACAAGAAGGTGCCTATGTTATTTGACCAACTTATCGGTCAAATTTAAACATGAAATGTTTACAGGTTGTTGGGTAGTGGGTAAGGATCGTGCTAATGCATGTCAGTATCACAAAATGCTGGAGTAACTCAGCAGGTCAGTCAGCATCTCACCCACTGCTCCCTCTGCCCCGACTCTCTCCCCCCCCCACTCTCACCGCCCCCTCACTCTCCCCACCCCCCCCCTCACTCTCCCCACCCCCCCCCTCACTCTCCCCACCCCCCCACTATCTCTCTCCCCCCCACTCCCTCACTCTCTCCCCCCCCAACTCTCTCCCACCCCTCTCCCAGTGATGGTCACTGTATTTTTCTGTTTTATAAATAATTGTACACCTACGATATATATATATTCCAATATTTCAAGCTCTTTTTAAAACTTGAATATTATTTATTTGTTGCGATATAAAGCACAGCAACAGAAGATGACTAAGAAGGCAAGCAACAGAAGATGACTAAGAAGGCAATACGGGGAGAAAAGATGAGGTACGAGGGTAAACTAGCCAATAATATAAAGGAGGATAGTAAAAGCTTTTTTAGGTATGTAAAGAGGAAAAAAATAGTCAAGGCAAATGTGGGTCCCTTGAAGACAGAAGCGGGGGAATTTATTATGGGAAACAAGGAAATGGCAGACGAGTTGAACCGGTACTTTGGATCTGTCTTCACTAAGGAAGATACAAGCAATCTCCCAGATGTTCTGGTGGCCAGAGATCCTAGGGTGACGGAGGAACTGAAGGAAATCCACATTAGGCAGGAAATGGTGTTGGGTAGACTGATGGGACTGAAGGCTGATAAATCCCCAGGGCCTGATGGTCTGCATCCCAGAGTACTTAAGGAGGTGGCGCTAGAAATTGTGGAAGCATTGGTGATCATTTTCCAATGTTCTATAGATTCAGGATCAGTTCCTGTGGATTGGAGGGTAGCTAATGTTGTCCCACTTTTTAACAAAGGAGGGAGAGAGAAAACGGGAAATTATAGACCAGTTAGTCTGACATCAGTGGTGGGGAAGATGCTGGAGTCAATTATAAAAGACAAAATTGCGGAGCATTTGGATAGTAGTAACAGGATTGTTCCGAGTCAGCATGGATTTACGAAGGGGAAATCATGCTTGACTAATCTTCTGGAATTCTTTGAGGATGTAACCAGGAAAATTGACAGGGGAGAGCCGGTGGATGTGGTGTACCTTGACTTTCAGAAAGTCTTTGACAAGGTTCCACATAGGAGATTAGTGGGCAAAATTAGAGCACATGGTATTGGAGGTAGGGCACTGACATGGATAGAAAATTGGTTGACAGACAGAAAGCAAAGAGTGGGGATAAATGGGTCCCTTTCAGAATGGCAGGCAGTAACTAGTGGGGTACCGCAAGGCTCGGTGCTGGGACCGCAGCTATTTACAATATACATTAATGACTTGGATGAAGGGATTAAAAGTACCATTAGCAAATTTGCAAATGATACAAAGCTGGGTGGTAGTGTGAACTGTGAGGAAGATGCTATGAGGTTGCAGGGTGACTTGGACAGGTTGTGTGAGTGGGCGGATGCATGGCAGATGCAGTTTAATGTGGATAAGTGTGAGGTTATCCATTCTCTGCCACAGATGCCAGTGGTATCCAAATCACTGGATGGATTTAAGAGACAGTTAGATAGGGGCTAGTGGAATCAAGGGATATGGGGAAAAGGCAGGCACAGGTTACTGACTGTGGATGATCAGCCATGATCACAATGAATGGCAGTGCTGGTGCTGGTTCGAAGGGCCAAATGGCCTCCTCCAGCACCTATTTTCCACGTTTCTATTATTAAGAAATTGGACACGTTAGAGGCAGGAAACATGTTCCTAATGTTTTGGGAGTCCAGAACCAGGGGCCACAGTTTAAGAATAAAGGGTAGGCCATTTAGAACGGAGATGAGGAAAAACTTTTTCACTCAGAGAGTTGTAAATCTGTGGAATTCTATGCCTCAGAAGGCAGTAGAGGCCAATTCTCTGAATGCTTTCAAGAAAGAGCTAGATAATGATAGCGGAGTCAGAGAGTATGGGGAGAGGGCAGGAACGGGGTACTGACTGTGAATGATCAGCCATGATCACATTGAATAGCAGTCCTGGCTCGAAGGGCCGAATGGCCTACTCCTGCACCTCTTGTCCATTGCCTATTGGAGCACTGCACTGTGGGAGGGGTGGTGAGGATGGAGCACTGTGCTGTGGGAGGGGCGGTGAGGAGGGAGCACTGTGCTGTGGGAGGGGCAGTGAGGGGGGAGCACTACACTGTGGGAGGGGCAGTGAGGGGGGAGCACTACACTGTGGGAGGGGCAGTGAGGGGGGAGCACTACACTGTGGGAGGGGCGGTGAGGAGGGAGCACTGCGCTGTGGGAGGGGCGGTGAGGAGGGAGCTCTGTGCTGTGGGACGGGCGGTGAGGAGGGAGCTCTGCGGGAGGGGCAGTGAGGAGGGAGCACTGTGGAGGAGGGACAGTGAGGAGGCAGCACTGGGGGAGGAGGGAGCACTACGCTGTGGGAGGGGCAGTGAGGAGAAAGTACTGCTGTGGGAGGGGCAGTGAGGAGGTAGCGCTGCGCTGTGGGAGAGGCAGTGAGGAGGTAGCGCTGCGCTGTGGGAGAGGCAGTGAGGAGAAAGTACTGCTGTGGGAGGGGCAGTGAGGAGGTAGCGCTGCGCTGTGGGAGAGGCAGTGAGGAGGGAGTGCCGTGTTGTGGAAGGGCTGATGATGAGGAAGCGTTGTTCTATGAGAGGAAGTGTTCAATCCTTCCCCGCAGACATCCCCTGTCCCTGAGTCTCTCCTCACTTCCCCTCAAACCATCCTCCTTCACAGACCCTACTCCCTCACAACTCAGACCCTCCTGCCCTCGGTCCCTCACAACAGTCCCCCCTCCCAGGGTCCCGGGCTGAAACGTCGCCTATTCATGTCCTCCACAGATGCTGCCTGACCCGCTGAGTTACTCCAGCGCTCTGTGTTTTTTATTTGTAATCCAGCATCTGCAGTTCCTTGTGTCTCCCCTCCATTTCCCGACGCTGCCCTCGCCCTCCCTCCCGCCCGCACTCACCAGGGTCCCACACACACACACACGCACTGGTTGCCCACCGCGGGAACCTCACGGCGGCCGGAGGAGCAGGGACCAGGTCACAAGCGCATCGGACACAGACAGACTGGGGAAACAGCTCGCATGAGCCGCGTGTGTATTGATGCAGCGCTGCAGAGGGTGAAGCCGGCCGGCCACACACACATTCTCAAAGTGTACCAGTGGAGTGAAATGGAAGGATCGAACCAAGGACCTGGTCTCAGAAAGCATTTACATTTCACGTGGGGAAAAAATCTCATGTCAGCATGCATCGTTAGAAAAGGGCAAAAAGGAAAAAAAAAAGGTCAATGATATTTTCTACAAACCATTGGCAAGCACGGGCTCATAATTCCGCTTCACGTTGTTATAACGGAGCTTCTCCAAGTCATTTATTTCTTCAAACTCTTCCTTGGAAAAATAGCCCGCAATGTCTTTGAACTGGTCAGCATCCTGGAAAAACAAACATTGTATCTGATACACTTTGGTGCATAATCTGTAAACATCAGATATTAATTCCAAAACAGATTTGAAAATATCATTTTTTTACTTAATACAGGACAATTCCAGGATAAAGAATCACAACTTAAAATTAAAGGGTAACTTCTTCAGGATAGAAATTATATATTTCTTCACTCAGAATATTGTGAGTTTTTTTCCTACGGTTGAAAGAAATCAGCTGTTAATTACATTCCAGCAAGATCAACACATTATTGATTCCAAGAAGTAATAAACCATATCACAGTAAGAGAGGAAACTGCATTTATAGTGCAGGTCTGGCGTGATCTGCCTGAAAGGTCCAGACCCAATATATTGCCTGTCAAGATTCAAGATTGCAGCTTCCAGCCAACAGACGTCAGTGTCTACATTTCTGGCAATGAAGACAGTGACAATCATGGGCTTCCCCCACACTAAAGTCAGGAGCAGCACACAGTGGCTGCTGCAAAACCACTAGTATAAAAAGGAATAAATTGTCAGAGATAATCAGCAAGTCAGGCAGCATCTGTGGAGGTAGAAACGGAGTGAATGTTTCAGGTTAATATTCTTTCCTCACAGATGGGGAAAGTTGCCAGATGGAGACAGACAACTAAAAGGATGAGGGAGATGGTCTGAACGGCCTCCCAGATCAATATTAATGTCAGTGATCCACTCCAGAGCCCAGGGAACTCATCCACTCCTCATTGACACCAATTCCTGGGGTTGGGATGGTCTGAGAAGGAGCAGCAGCATTTTCCCCGTTCCCAGGCCCCTGAGAGGACATTTATCAGGCATCTTCTGCCCACTCTCCATGTCAAAGCTCCCTGGAGTCTCACCTCTGAGCCCTGCATCCCAGACATGGTCTCGTCTCCTTCAGCATCACTTCGGCTCCCTTCCTGAGCTCAGATAACCACTTCACACCTCACCTCAACTAAACCTCACCTCGGCTAAACCACACCTCGGCTAAACCTCACCTCGGCTAAACCTCACCTCGGCTAAACCTCACCTCGGCTAAACCTCACCTCGGCTAAACCTCACCTCGGCTAAACCTCACCCATCGAATAAATCCTTGCCTTGACTCAACTTTATCTCACTAAACGTCGCCCCTCAACTAAACACACCTCACTACTAAATTTCACACCTAAACCAACAAAACCCCTTGCCTGGACTAAACCTCACACCTCACGACTAAACTTCTCACTCCTAAACCTCGTCTCAACATAAATCTTACAACTAAACTTAACCTCAACAAAACCTCACCCCTCAACGATAAATCCTTGCCTTGACTAAAATTCACCTCACACCTAAACCGCATGACTAAACCGCGCCTCAACTAAAACTCAATTAACTAAATTTCACTAAACCTCCCACCTCACAACCAAACCACCTCACACCTGAACTTTGCCACGAATAAAGCTCACACCTCGACTAAACCCTTCGCCTCACGACTTAAACCTCACCTCAACTAAACCTCGGCTCGACTAAACCTCCCCTCGACAAAACACTTTGCCTTGACTAAACCCCTCACCTCAACTAAACCTTGCCTCAGCTAAATTTCACACAACTAAACCTCCCCTCAACTAAACTTCGCCCCTCAACTAAACGTCACACTTCACTACCAAACCACCGCACACCTAAACCCTTCCCCTCGACCAAACCTCACCTCAGTTAAACCTCCCAACTCAGCTAAATTTTACAACCCACTAAACCTTAAACTCGACTAAATTCCACCTCACATCTAATCCCCGCCTCGACTAAACCTCCTACCTCATGACTAAACCTCACCTCAGCTGAACCTCACCTCAGCTAAACCTCACACCTCGACTAAATCCTCACACCTCGACTAAATCCTCGCCTCGACTAAACTTTACCTCACTAAATGTCACCCCTCAACTAAACACCTCATTACTATATACACCTCATACCTAAACCAACTAAACCCCTCACCTCCACTAAACCACACTTCACGACTAAACTTCTCCTCACTCCTAAACCTCGCCTCAACCTAAACCACACCTCGATTAAGCCCCTCGCCTCGACTAAACCCTTCGCCTCGACTAAACCCCTCGCCTCGACTAAACCCCGCGCCTCGACTAAACTCCTCGCCTCGACTAAACCCCTCGCCTCGACTAAAGACCAAACCCCTCCTCGACCAAGCCCCTTCACCTCGTCTAAACCCCTCGCCTCGACTAAACCCCTCACCTCGACTAAACCCCTCGCCTCGACTAAACCCATCGCCTCGACTAAACCCCTCGCCTCGACTAAACCCCTCACCTCGACCAAGCCCCTTCGTCTCATCTAAACCCCTCGCCTCGACTAAACCCCTCACCTTGACTAAACCCCTCGCCTCGACTAAACCCCTCGCCTCGACTAAACCCCAGCCTCGACTAAACCCCAACCTCGACTAAACCCCTCGCCTTGACTAATTCCCTCGCCTCGACTAAACCCCTCACCTTGACTAAACCCCAGCCTCGACTAAACCCCACACCTCGACTAAACCACAGCCTCAACTAATGTTCACCTCACACCCAATCCTAGCCTCCACTGAACTTTACCTCAACCAAAGATACTAGAGGAACAAGGTTGACCACTCGACCCTAAAAACCGTAGTACGTCATGACGCCATTTTAGTGGGCAGAAACTTGCGGAAATCAGTTTAAAAGAAAAATAACAAAAATCTGTGTATTGATAGATGAGACATATTCTGCATTTTAATGGGATCATCACACACACTGTTCCCCCACAACACTGATTACACTGCGAGTGGCAGAGCGGGGGGGGGGGGGGGTTGCTCACTAAAATGGCTCCTTTGCGCACTACACTTCAGTACGGGCTATTTCAACGGACTGGTTCATCTTGTTCCTCCAGTATCTTTGATCCCGACTCAACCTCCCCACTAATCGCCGCCTCTCTCCCGCTCCCGCTATTTATAGCCCCCCCCCCCCCGGCCGTTGGCGGCGCGTCACGTGAGCGGAGCGGCTCCAACCAGAGCGCGGGTCACGTGGACAGCTCGAGCCCTCGGCGGCAAAAGGCGCCAAAATCCGTCGCAGGTCGCCCGCTGTCCTCGCTTTCCCGCCGCCGCGCCGCCGGTGGGGGGGAGTGGCTGAGGCCGCGGGCGGAGCAGTGGGGTGCGGGGCGAGCGCGGAGAGCGGCGCAGGCGCACTCCCCGAGAGAGCCGGGGGGGAGGGGCGCAGTGCGCTGACGCTAACGATGACGTCGAGCCCCTGCCGCGCCGCCCGCCCGCGGCTGCAGCCCCCACCTCTCTCGGCGGCGGGAAAGCGAGGACGGCGGGCGACTCGCAACGGCTTTTGCCGGCGAAGGCTCGAGCTGTCCACGTGACCCGCGCTCTGGTTGGAGCCGCTCACGTGACGCGCCGCCAACGGCCGGTGGGGGGCTATAAATAGCGGGAGCGGGAGAGAGGCGGCGATTTGTCGAGGCGGGGATTAGGTGTGAGGCGGAGTTTAGTGGTGAGGCGGAGTTTAGTGGTGAGGCGGAGTTTAGTGGTGAGGTGGGAGGTTTAGTTGAGGTAAAGTTTAGTCTTGCTCAGTTTAGTGAGGTGAGATTCAGTGAGTTTTGCGCATTAATGAAATTTAGTTAATTGAGATTTAGTTGAGGTGAGGATTAGACGAGGTGAGGTTTAGTTGAGGTAAATTTTAGTCGTGAGGTGGGAGGTTTAGTTGAGGTGAGGTGGGGTTTAGCCAAGGCGGTTTAGTGAGGTGAGGTTTAGTTGAGGTAAAGTTTAGTGGAGGAGAGGGTTTTGTTGAGGTGTGGGGTTGAGTCAAGGTGAGGTTTGGGTTGAGGTGAGGTTTAGTTGAGGTAAAGTTTAGTCGTGTGGCGGGAGGTTTAGTTGAGGTAAAGTTTAGTCTTGTGCAGTTTAGTGAGGTGAGATTCAGTGAGTTTTGAGGTTTAGTGAAATTTAGTTAATTGAGATTTAGTTGAGGCGAGGTTTAGACAAGGTGAGGTTTAGTTGAGGTGAGGTGGGGTTTAGCCAAGGCGGTTTAGTGAGGTAGGGTTTAGTGAGGTTTGAGGTAAAGTTTAGTCGAGGCAAGGGTTTAGTCGAGGTGAGGTTTAGTCGAGGCGAGGTTTAAGAGTGAGAAGAAGATTAGTCGTGAGGTGTGAGATTTAGTGGAGGTGAGGGGTTTAGGTGTGAGGTGAAATATAGTAGTGAGGTGTGTTTAGTTGAGGGGCGACGTTTATTGAGGTAAAGTTTAGTCAAGGCGAGGATTTAGTCGAGGTGTCAGGTTTAGTCGAGGTGGGGTTTCATCGAGGTGGGGTTTAGTCAAGGTGGGGTTTAGTCGAGGTGGGGTTTAGTGAAGGAGGGGTTTAGTCGAGGTGGGGTGTTGCCGAGGTGAGATTTAGTCGAGGTGAGCTGTGAAGTGAATGGCTGAGCTCAGGAAGGGAGACCGAGGTGCTGCTGAAGGAGACGAGACCATGTCTGGGATGCAGGGCTCAGAGGTGAGACTCCAGGGAGCTTTGACTTGGAGAGTGGGCAGAAGATGCCGGATAAATGTCCTCTCGGGAGCCTGGGAACGGGGAAAATGTTGCTGCTCCTTCACAGATCATCACAACCCCAGGAATTGGTGTCAATGAGGAATGGATGAGCTCCATGGTCTCTGAAGTGGATCACTGACATTAATATTGATCTGGGAGGCCATTCAGACCATCTCCCTCATCCTTCTAGTTGTCTGTCTCCATCTGGCAACTTTCCCCAGCTGTGAGGAAAGAATATTAACCTGAAATATTCACTCCGTTTCTACCTCCACAGATGCTGCCTGGCTAGCTGATTATTATCTCGGGCAATTTTTTTTTTTTTAAATAGTGTTTTTGCAGGAGCCACTGTGTGCTGCTCCTGATTTCAGTGTGGGGGAAGTCCATGATTGTCACTGTCTTCATTGCCAGAAATGTAGACACTGATGTCTGTTGGCTGGAAGTTGCGATCTTGAATCTTGACAGGCAACATTTTGGGTCTGGACCTTTCAGGCAGATCACGCCAGACCTGCACTCTAAATGCAGTTTCCTCTCTTACTGTGATATGGTTTATTACTTCTTGGAATCAATAATGTGTTGATCTTCCTGGAATGTAATTAACAGCTGATTTCTTTCAACCGTAGAAAAAAAACTCACTATATTCTGAGTGAAGAAATATCTAATTTCTATCCTGAAGAAGTTACCCTTTAATTTTAAGTTGTGATTCTTTATCCTGGAATTGTCCTGTATTAAATTTTAAAAATGATATTTTCAAATCTGTTTTGGAATTCATATCTGATGATTACAGATTATGCACCAAAGTGAATCAGATACAATGTTTGTTTTTCCAGGATGCTGACAAGTTCAAAGACATTGCTGGCTATTTTTCCAAGGAAGAGTTTGAAGAAATAAGTGACTGGGAGAAGCTCCGTTATAAGAACGTGAAGCGGAATTATGAAGCCATGCTTGCTGTTGGTTTGTACAAAATTTTGTCTACTTTTTTTTTCCTTTTTGCCCTTTTCTAATGATGCATTCTGACATGAGTTTTTTTTCCCCACATGAAAACTAAATAGATCTGTGGTTTCTGAGACCAGGTCCTTGGTGAGATCCTTCCTTTTCACCATTTCATTCCACAGGTATACTTTGACAATATGTCTGAGGATATTGAACATTCCTGTTCTTTGATAAACATAATTGCTGTTGGCTTCTTCCTTGTGATCTTGGTCTCTGAAGTCATTGGCAGATTTTCCTTCAAGAAAGTGAGTTTACATCAAGCATCCAGTCCAGACAGTGTTCATGGCTGAGTACGAAAAACCTGTGTCGAGTAACTACTTTGAGAATTCAGGAATATCCTCAACCTCTTGCATCTGTGCTCAAGGTTCCCACCTGATCCAACATTGGGTCTATCGTTCCCATGTTTAAGAAGGCCACTGTGATCTACCTTACTGTCTTCCATCTGGTAGCACTTAGATTCACGGTAATAAAGTGCCAACAGAGGTTGCCAAGGGTGCAAATCCACTCTTGCCTCACAAATGTTAGACAGAGCTCTAGGGGATAGTGGAATCAAGGGATATGGGGAGAAGGCAGGCACAGGTTACTGATTGTAGATGATCAGCCATGATCACAATGAATGGCGGTGCTGGCTCGAAGGGCCAAATGGCCTCCTGCATCTATTTTCTATGTTTTATGACTTGGATCCACTTCAGTTTGAACTTTCAAAGCTGGTCAACAGTAATGCTATCTCACTGGCTCTGCACTCTGCTGTAGACCATCGAGAATACATGTCAGACAGCTATTCATCAACTACGGCTTGGCATTCAACACTATCATCCCCTCCAAATTACCAGTAAGGCCCAGTACCTGGTTCTCTGTGCCTTCCTTTGCAACTGGATGTGAGAGAGAGGGAAATTGGTTGAATGGTGCTGCAACAATAACCTCTAGCTGAACTCTTAACAAACTTGTGCAGATGTACTGTAGAAAGTATCCTGACTGGTTGCATCATGGCCTGCTAAGGCAATCCAATGCAGAGGAATGCAAGAGGCTGTATGGTGTGGTGGACTCGACCCAGTCCATCACAGGCACACACCTCCCCACCATCAATAGCATCTACATGAGAACCCACCTCAAGAAGGCGGCATCGGTCATCAAGGTTCCCATTCATCCGGGCTGTTCTCTCATCTTGCTGCTACAATCAGGTAGGAGGTACTGAAGCCTGAAGTCTCACCACCAGGATCTGCTACTTTCTGACAACTATATTCTTGAAACCATATGTGCAATCCTAATGGAACCGTGATTCCTATTGCACAACCATAGACTTTTCATAACAACGCAATTTGACTGATGTCTTGTAGAGTTGCACAGTCTTCTCGCAGCAGTCTTACAGAATTTCTACATAATTAGTTTTATGTATATCCGTCTCTAAACCTGTTATGCTTCTGCAAAGTAGCCTTTCATTGTATCTACATCGTACATGCATACAACAATAAACTTGACATAATTTGGAAAAATTGGGATCGGGATCAAACAAATCTGTGTCATCACTTGTGCATGCCAGAGACTGAGTTATTCCAACACTTTGTGTTTTATCCTTGAAGTTCCTCTCTTAACATGTCACTGCTCCCTCAAGTACAGCACACTCCTGCAAAACATTTCCGTAATGAGCCTTGGAAAATGGGAATATATTTCCATATGTCTGGAAAAAACCATTGGAGGAAAACACAGGCAGTGATTTCTGTTGTGTGAAGGAATGAGTAATTGAAGATACAGACTCCAATCTGAGACTAACTGTTTGGTCCACTGTGCAACAGTAATTCCTGCTCTCCTTAATGTCTCAGAGACAGGTACTACTTGCAACAGGCTCCACAAGTTTGTAGATGCTTAATCAAATGTGTCATTAATGACGCATCTATAAGTTTGCAGATGACACCGCTGTCTGGTCATGAACAATGAGGAGACAGAGTACAGGAAGGAGAAAGAGTTCCTTGTAACAGTGTTAAATTAACAACATTCCCTTCAATGTCACAAGATGAAAAGCTAGTTCTCGACTTTAGGATAGAATACATGCCCCAATCATCATCAATAGTGCCAAAGTTCAAATGATTCTTGGGCGTAAGATTACCAACAATTCTTTGTGGACCAATCTCATTGAAACAACAGCCACTGTTTCCCACAGTTAACAGACTACTGAATGGTCCTTCGATAAGCTAGATACAGTCCCGATTCTCCAACCTAGTTGATTTTCTCTGGAACTGTTGCATGACAATACTGAGAAATATATTTTGCAGTCTGCCATCTTTCCCTTCACTCTACCTTTTCTACTTGTGATGTATTATGTGATTTGATTGGATAGCATGCAAGTTAAAGCTTTTCCCAGTATTGCAAACACGTGACAACAATTAACATAAACCAACTGCTCTCTGTAAAATTCTGCAAATTAATTGACAGGATTATGTAAACCATCGGCATTGGTTTCTCCCAGATGAACAAAGTGGCATCAAGGCTCCAGATCTTGCAGAATGCAGAAAATGCTTTATGGCTGCCCTTTGTGAAAATGTAACAGCATAATTAATTTGTGGGAATCCTTGATATATGGCTGTTCAAGATTGAGGAGGACAACCTGGAAGGCCTTTTGACCTCTTCAGGAAATCAAAGAGTCTCAAAAATATCATGATCCCAACCTCATAAGCCATTCACTCATATAGACATCAGCAGCAGAATCTTTAGCTTACTCAAAGACCTACAGAATCAGTTCTCTCAAAACTGACAGAGCTGGAATGGGAGTAGTGATCCTCTACACCAAGGGATTGCCAATAAACCAGGGATATCAATGTGGACATTGAAATGTATCTCAACATCCCTGGAAGAGATCATGCACAACACTCAAGAGGCCTGGCACTCTTCATTCCAAAGTACACTGGTTTCTCCAACCTGAAATGCACTGTTTACTATCCCCATAATGCACTGGAGTCTTTGTGGTAAGACTTCTATAACAACATGTCCCAAACCTGCAGCCTCTACATCATAAAGGTTGAGGGCAATGGGTGCTTGGGAGCACCACAACCTCCACATTCTGCACCATGTCACACAAGGAGCAATTTGGAAAGAACAAGAAATGCCAGCTCTGCCTGTGATGCCCTCATTCTTTCAAAAAATAAACAAATGTCTGAAAGATAATGTTGAGAGTAAATGTTGCGGTATCTGTTCCTGCCCTCATTTTTATGTGCACACACACTTTTTTGAGTTTTTGAGATACAGTGCGGAAACAGGCCCTTTCGGCCCACTGGGTCCGCGCCGACAAGCGATCCCCGCATTAACACTTTCCTATACACTTCTAGGAACAATTTCTTTTTACATTTACCAAGCCAGTTAACCTACATACCTGTACATCTTGAGTGTGGGAGGAAACTGAAGATCTTGGAGAAAACCCACGGGGAGAACGTACAAATTCCGTACAGACACCACCTGTAGTCGGGATCGAACCCGAGTCTCCGGCGCTGCATTCGCTGTAAGGCAGCAACTTAACCCCACTGGTCATTGGAAAATTTGAAAGGTCCCAAGGGAGAAACTCCTGCCTGATATATTAATGCCTTGCAAATTTATTGATTTTGCAAGGCATTGATATATCAGGCAGGAGTTAATAATAATATATCAGGCAGGTTACGTGTGTCAAACCGTAAGATTTGTCTTATAACTTTTGATGAAATGAGTACACCCAGCAGACTTGTGATTAGTCCCAGATTATTGGCAGCAGGATATGTACAGTTTTGCTTTTAATGACTATTTCCTCCAGGAGAGGTTCCTTACCAACATTCAAAAATTCCATCAGTGATTTCAAATTGAACTAACTTTACAATCAATACCAAAGCTTTATGTCATTCAGAAGATGGTGACCATGGATAGCACAACCCCATAGACATTGGGGCACAGTTATGCTTTTTGATGTTGCAACTTGTCACAGTCCTGAAATCAGAAATTGGACAAAGGTCAATGTTCCCAATAATGAAGAGGTGGGTTGCCCTAGTTGTTCATTATTCAATCCATTTACTCAACCATGGCACAAAGTGTCACTGTGAGTACAGGCAGCTAGAATAAGCCATTACTTTAAACCTGGAGGAATGGAAAGAAGAATTCTGATTGATTTCACTTACCACAGGGACGAGTGGTCATTGCGATTTCTGACCTGGAAATATACACATTCTCATCTGTCATACTCTTCATGCTGGTTGATTTTTCTTTAACTCTGAAAAATAATTGTAAGGTTGTTTGCTGTCTTTGTCAAATAGACGTGACAATTGAATAATAGCATGAATACTCTGGAGGAAATAATGATAACATTGCAAAGTGATATTTCGACAGATAAATATCTGTCGAAATATCACTTTGCAATGTTATCATTATATCACTTTGCACTGTTAAGTTCAGTGAAGATAAATACTTGAAGTTGGCCATAACAGATGATGAGCATTTTTATTTTTCACAGGATTGGATGTACCAAAGCCAGAATTCATGACAAATCGGAGGAGAAGGCGTCAAACCCAAGTCTACGAATCTAGCGAATCAGATGAGGATTCGACACCTAAACTTCTGACAAAAAATGCAAAACGTAATTTAAATCTGTTTGAAATATTAAATGCAGTTTTTCAACTATAATTGATTCTAATCAATTTGGCCATTAGCCTATGGAATCTGGTGCAAGGGTGATTTTATTCTTATCTTTGGAGTGGTAGGATACTTGTTAAATTGGAAATGTTTTTCCCAATGTGTTATTTATGAAATGTAAATTTACTTTTCCTAATTTTTAATTTTGTGATATGTTGCTTCCATTTTTAACTCTAAAACATTAGATATATCCAGAATTGCCAAACTATTGAGATACAGTCTGTGCTTTTCCAAAGCAGCACTGATGTGGCACTTTTTTTCCTAGGGAGTCAGAATCTTTAGGCATCCTTTTAAGAATGCAAAAGGCAAGAATACGAAAAGAAAGCCCGTCGTAAAGGTAAGAACAGAAATTATTCCCAGGATAAAGGACATGTGAGAATTAACAGAGTGGCTCTACATTGGCATTTTATTTTCTACAAGATAGAAATGACTGCTTTTTAGACAAATCTTCGTCACTGCTGTTGGAGTCAGGTGCTAACATTCGCAAATAAGTTTTTATTGTTGAAAGAGGAACAATTGTTCCCACATTTTCCCATATTTGCTGACAATATCAAACTTCCTTTTAGAGTAGAGTATGAAAGACGAGAGTTCACTGAAATATTGCACACAAGGCAGTTACTGCTTTTATTAGTAGCTTATTTGAGTATCCAAGTTAATAATGCGATGGAAGAAATAATCGAGAAGAAGTAGAGCCAATCTATTTGTGTCCTTATGAATCACAGGTTGCACCAAAATGTCTCTTTACAGGTCATTACAGGGGAGGGCAAAAGAGATTTGGGAGGAGCCGCTGAGGAAACGAAGGAAGGCACAGTGTTGATGAAAAGAATCAAAAGAGCAACAGGTAATTCTGTTTGTAAAAGTAAAACTCAAAATGAGTAACTCCTGTGCATTCCAGTAAATGATGGAAATGATATAATGACCATCTGACTACCACCATGTCAATTCAATTCAATTCATAGAACATGTTGCATATTATGTAACTAACTTCCATATTTTACAGTTCAACCACTTACCTGACTTGAAACAATGTAATTAGGTTATTTTTAGCTTTCTTTTTTCAGTTTTGGGATCTACAAGCGAGGAAACGACCAAACAGACAGACAAAATAATTTATAATTTACGAAATAAAGAGAGGATCATCTATACAAAAGAACAGGAGCTCCGTAATGACGATTACCTGTGTATGTCCAAAGGAACCAATTTATTTCTTCAAAGCAACCATATTTCATTAGGAGCATTGAAGTGATGGCATGGTGCATTGGTAGCCAGTGCAATGGTGGAACAATGCGGGCTTTGGTTCAAGAGCACAAAATTGTGTTCACTCATGAAGAATTTTTTTCTTTTAACATTAATCACTGGTACTTTCCGTAAC
Organism: Rhinoraja longicauda; assembly: GCF_053455715.1. Lineage (NCBI taxonomy): Eukaryota > Metazoa > Chordata > Chondrichthyes > Rajiformes > Arhynchobatidae > Rhinoraja > Rhinoraja longicauda. The sequence goes on along the minus strand of NW_027601525.1, from coordinate 61,465 downwards.
ATTTGATGTTAACTTCTGGAATTTTGTCAGACATTGGAATCTGACATTGATTCCCCGGTAAACTGACAGTGACTGTTTAAAGAAAGTGTGGTTCATGTCCAATTTATGTGGGCACTTTCCTGGTAACTGTGGGCATCATAAAGGATGTGAATGTAAGAGTATTGCTTTGTGTATTATTAATGTAGGGCTATGTGCAGTATGACCAACTGACGTTACCAAAAATATTAATCAAACTGTTGTGATACATTGTGGGAAGAACAATGAATTGTTAATCTTTCTTTATCTTCTTGTCTTTTAACTTTTCCTGCTATGTCATTTTGTGGGTATCTATGTCATTTTGTGAGTTATTTTGCCATCTACCTTCTTGTCAGCAATAATCTTGGAAACATTGCAGGTGCCTTGCTCGAAGATGTCTTTGAAGATGTCTATTTGCCAACTGTCATAACTTTCCATTTAATTTCCTAATCTAAGCAATCTGACCTTAATATATCAGTAAATGGCTTAATATATTTCTCTATGTTCTGTTTTCACTTCATCACTCATAAGATCAATGTACGTTCCTGTCATTTAAACAAGGAGTCCCAAAGGATTCTTTATTGCAAAGCTACCAGTTAATTCTGTCATGTTGCACAAGATATCCAGCATCATCTGTGGAAAGAGAAACACAACTAATGTTTGAGGAGGAAGACCCTTTGTTGGAACTTCAATGTGAGATGCTAACACTGTTTTTATTTCCATAATTCTTCTCTGACTTGCTGGGATTACCAGCATTCATCTTGGATAGAACATTTCCAGACTCATTTCAGTTTCAAATTCATTTTCCCACAAATTCAGCATTTTTTTCCTTTCTATATGAAGATTGAATTTGACAACACAAATATTTGATTTCCCTTTTGTGAAATGCTCTCTTTCTTTGACATTTTTGATTAACCTTCTCTCTTATTCCACCACATGATTCCCTGAGCCAAATCTGTTCATCACAGTTGCACTCATGTAAAATTATATTAGTCCGGCCAACTCAACCTTGTCTTGCATTTGGTAAAGTGCAGTTTAGATACAAACCATGCATTTACTTTTCTACATTGTATACTTTATTAAATCTCTTTTCTTTTTGCATAGTTATAGGGTGCAAGTTGCATCAGGAGTTAAAATTGGCAAGTAATAAAGGTACAGTAGCCTGGATATAGGGTGCAAGTTGCATCAGGAGTTAATATTGGCATGTAACAAAGGTAATGCTAGTAGGGTGGTTAAAGAGGTTTCAATATGCAGGCAGACTGGGAAAATCAGTATGATACAGGACCCCAAGAAAGGGAGTTTGTAGATTGCCTCCAAGATGGATTCTTTGAACAGCTTGTATTGGAGCCTACCAGGGAGAAGGCAATTGTGGATTTCGTGTTGTCCATTGAACCAGATTTAATAAGGGAACTCAAGGTAAAGGAACCGCTTGGAGGTAGTGACTGTAGTATAATTAGTTTTAATATGCAATTTGAGCGGGAGAAGGTTAAATCAGAAGTGTCGGTGTTGCAGTTGAACAAAGGGGACTATGAAGGCATGAGAGAAGAGCTGGCCAAGGTGAAATAGAAAGGGATCCTAGCAGGAATGACGGTGGAACAGCAATGGCAGGAATTTCTGGGCATAATCCAGAAGATGCAGGATCATTTCATTCCAAAGGCGAAGATAGATTCTAACGGGAGTAGGAGGCAACCGTAGCTGACAAGGGAAGTTAGAGATGGAATAAAACGAAAAGAAAAGATGTATAAGATAGCAAAGAGTAGCAGGAAGCCAGAGGAGTGGGCAACTTTCAAAGGACAACAGAAGACGGCAAAAAGGGCAATACGGGCTGAAAAGATGAGGTAGGAAGCGAAACTGGCCAAGAATATAAAGAAGGATAGTAAAAGCTTCTTTAGGTATGTTAAGAGAAAAAGATTAGTAAAGGCAAATGTGGGTCCCTTGAAGGCAGAAACGGGTGAAATTATTATGGGTAACAAGGAAATGGCTGAAGATTTGAACAGGTACTTTGGACCTGTCTTCACTAATGGGCACGAACAATCTTCCAGATGCACTAGTGGACAGAGTATAAAGGGAGTCAGAGGAACTAAAAGAAATTTGCATTAGGCGAGAAATAGGATTGGGTAGACTGATGGGACTGAAGGCTGATAAATCCCCAGGGCCTAATGGTCTGCATCCCAGGGTACTCAAGGAGGTGGCTCTAGAAATCATGGACGCATTAGTGATTATTTTCCAATGTTCAATATATTCAGGATCAGTTCCTGTGGATTGGAGGGTAGCTAATGTAATCCCACTTTTCAAGAAAGGAGCGAGAGAGGAAACGGGGAATTATAGACCAGTTAACCTGACATCGGTGGTGGGGAAGATGCTGGAGTCAATTATTAAATAGGTAATAACGGCACATCTGGATAGTGGTAAAAGGATTGGTCCAAGTCAGCATGGATTTATGAAGGGGAAATCCTGCTTGACTAATCATCTGGAATTTTTTGAGGATGTGACAAGTAAAATGGATGAAGGAGAGCAAGTGGATGTAGTGTTTCTAGACTTTCAGAAAGCCGTTGTTTGATTAGGTACCACACGGGAGGTTGGTGAGCAAAATTAAATCACATGGCATTGGGGGTAGGGTATGGACATGGGTAGAGAATTGGTTGGCAGACAGGAAGCAAAGAGTAGGAATAACGGGTCCTTTTCAGAATGGCAGGCAGTGTGAGTGGAGTGCCGTAAGTCTCAGTGCTGGGGCCACAACTATTTACAATATAAGTGATTTGGATGATGGAAGTAGAAGTAACACTAGCACGTTTGCGGATGACACAAAGCTGGGTGGCAGTGGGAACTGTGAGGATAATGTTAGGAGGTTGCTAGGTGAATTGGACAGGTTGAGTGAGTGGGCAGATGCATGGCAGATGCAGTATAATGTAGATAACTGTGAGGTTATCCACTTTGGCGGCCAAAATAAGGAAGCAGATTATTATATCAATGGTGTCAGATTAGGTAAAGGGGAATTGCAACAAGACCTTGGTATCCTTGTACACCAGTCACTGAAAGTAAGCGTGCAGGTACAGCAGGCTGTGGCCTTCATAACAACAGGATTTGAGTATAAGAGTAAAGAGGTCTTTATGCAGTTGTATAGGGCCCTGGTGAGACCACATTTGGAGTATTGTGTGCCGTTTTTGTCTCCTAATTTGAAGTAGGACGTCCTTGCTATTTAGGCAGTGCATTGTAGGTTCACGAGGTTAATCCCTGGGATGGAGGGACTGTCATGAGGAAAGATTGGAAAGACTATGGTTATATTCACTGGAGTTTAGAATGATGAGAGGGGATCTTATAGAGACATAAAATTATAAAGGGACTGGACAAGGCAGATGCAGGAAAAATGTTCCCAATGTTGGGGCAGTCCAGAACCAGGGGACACATTCTAAGAATAAAGGGGAGGCCATTTAAAACTGAGGTGAGAAGAAACTTTTTCACCCAGAGAGTTGTGAATTTGTAGAATTCTCTGCCTCAGAAGGCAGTGGAGGCCAATTCACTGGCTGCATTCAAAAGAGAGTTAGATAGAACTCTTGTGGCTAGTGGAATCGAGGGATATGGGGAGAAGGCAGGAACAGGGAACTGATTGTGGATGATTAGCCATGATCACATTGAATGGTGGTGCTGGCTCGAAGGGCCGAATGGCTTACTCCTGCACCTATGTCAATGGTCTTAATTCATCTGCCTTGTTACAAATGCTTCATAAGTTCACATAATAGACTTACTTTTATCCTTCAAAACACTTTTCTTGGAGTTGACTCCATGCACTACAGCACTGTTACCGTTAAACATACTCTGCATTACATCATGCTTGTTATTACTAAATGCAAAATTATATTCCATGGTCATGATTTTTCTCTTGATGTTTATAAATATCCATTCAGTTCAACACGGCAGCCATTTTGAATTTAATAGCGGCATCTTACCCCGAAGATATTCATGGGGGACAAACATCACAAAGGGATTCTTCACAAATCGGCCACTATTAATCTCTCACATTTTCAATGCTTCCTCAGAAGAGTAATTTTGGAAAGAGTAATTTTTCCAAGATCTCCTGCACAACATCTACATCATGGTCGTATTATATTCTGAAATACTTTTAATAAGGTAACATCTTTTGTGGATCAACAAGCATTTTCAGTACCAAGTGCAGCCATTTTCAATAACGCCAACACCCTGATCAGTTCTTAATTTTATATTTTCCGTTTTAGTTTGTGAAGCACGTGAGACATTTTTTACTGAAGAATGCCCTGTGCATGGCCAACCAATCTTCATGAAGGACACTGTCATTGATTGCAATCGCCCCGATACAGCTCATTTAACTCTACCAGAGGGCCTCAGCATTGCCACGTCCAAAATTCGTAAAGCCGGTCTTGGCGTCTGGAATGAAGGGAAGGTTATTCCCAGGGGCATTTATTTTGGACCCTATGAAGGAGAAGTTTCAAATGAAGAAGAAGCTGCTATCAGTGGGTATTCATGGGCGGTAAGTGGTTCCAATAGTTCATCATGGAAAATGCTCAGCAGGTTTGATAACATTTGTTGAAGAAAGATCATCATCCTGAAATGTGAGCTGTGTTTTATCCTCCACGAATGCTGCCGGCCATGCTGGGTATCTCCTGAACTCTCTGTTTTTATTACAATTTTTTTGTAGCTGATTTATTTTATATTCTAATCAAAGTCATCAAGTTTCTTACCAATAAAGAAACAGTTTGAAGCTAACTGAAAATAATTTCTGTAACTTAGATTCTTAATTACATGTTTCCATTTTAATTTGGTTGTCAATGTGAATAGAGACTGAAGGGTCTGTGCTCTTTGTCTTTCTCTTCTGTTCCAGTGATTCCCACTTCACTGCTCAGACTGGCATCCCTCTCCCTCACCCAATCTCTGAGCTGACTCAGTGCCCCATCTCGTTCCTGCTCTGCTGCCCCTCTTTCACCCTGATGTCCGACCTCCTTGTTTGAGAATACATTGAACGTTTCTGACTAATCAGAAATCATTAGCACAGTGATATTACCAAAATTTTAAAACCTATTACAACCCGACAAAGCTCCTTGAAATTGCAAAATGTTTATTATATTCTTGGAGTTTCTTGGCCATGTGATTTAATTCGCAGGAATTTTCGAGTGCTCTGATATAAAAGTGTAATCAAGTAAAATAGGTGAAATGGTTGTTAGTTGAAGGGAACTGGGAACTGTAAGCTTCACGTTTGTTTTCTTTATCAATGTGGGGTTTTTTTAAACCAAATATCTTTTTTATAGATCAGTAAGGCAAACAATGACACTGAATACATTGATGCACAGGATGAATCTAAATCGAACTGGATGAGGTAAGGGAAAGACTAATGCTTATCATAATAATAAGCAATAACTGGGTTATTTAAGAAAGGAGACACAAGAGACTGCAGATGCTGGAATCTTGGAGTAAAAGCAAAGTGTGAGAGGAACTCAGTGGGTCAGGCAGCATCTGTGCAGGGAATCGACAGACAACGTTTCGGGTGGGACTTTTTTCAGACTGATGGAGTACAAGGGAATAAAGCTGGAAAAGAGAGGTGGGGTGGGACAAAGGTGGGCAAGTGAGGGGAAAGAAACATAGAAAATAGGTGCAGGAGGAGGCCATTTGGCCCTTTGAGCAGGCACCGCCATGCACTGTGATCATGGCTGATCATCCACAATCAGTAACCTGTGCCTGCCTTCTCCCCATATCCCTTGATTCCACTAGCCCCAAGAACTCTATCTGACTCTTTTAAATTCATCCAGTGAATTGGCCTCCACTGCCTTCTGTATCGGAGAATTCCACAAATTCACAACTCTCAGGGTGAAAATGCTTCTTCTCACCTCAGTTTTAAATGGCCTCTCCTTTATTCTTAGATTGTAGTCCCTGGTTCTGGACACCCCCAACATTGGGAACATTTTTCCTGTATCTAACTTGTACAGTCCTTTTATAATTTTATACGTCTCTATAAGATCCCCTCTCATCTTTTTAAACTCCAGTGAATACAGGTCCAATTTTTCCTCATATAACAATCCCGCCATCCCAGGGATTAACCTGGTGAATCTACGCTGCGCTGCCTCAATAGCAAGGACGCCCTTCCTCAAATTAGGAGACCAAAACTGCACACAATACTCCAGATGTGGTTTTACCAGGGCCGTATACAACTGCAGAAGGACCTCTTTGCTCCTATACTTAAATCTTCTCGTTATGAAGACCAACATGCCATTGGCTTTCTTCACCGCTTACTGTACCTGCACACTTACTTTCAGTGCCTGTTGTACAAAGACACCCAGGTCTCGCTGCACTTCCCCTTTACCTAATCTGACACCATTGAGATAATAATCTGCCTCCTTGTTTTTGCCACCAAAGTGGATAACCTCATGCTTTGTGTCATCTGTAAACTTGCTAGTGTTACTTATAATTCCATCATCCAAACCATTAATTTATATGGTGAATAGTTGCGGCCCCAACACTGAGCCTTTCGGCACTCCACTCGCAACTGCATGCCATTCCAAAAATAACCCGTTTATTCCTACTCTTTGCTTCCTGTCTGCCTTCCAATTCTCTATCCATGTCAGTACCCTACCCCCAATACCATATGCTCTAATTTTGCTCACCAACCTCCCGTGTGGGCCCTTATCAAAGGCCTTCTGAAAGTCTACATACACTACATCCACTGGCTCTCCTTCATCCATTTTACTTGTCACATCAAAGAATTCCAGAAGATTAGTCAAGCAAGATTTCCCCTTCATAAATCCATGCTGACTTGGACTTATCCTTTTACTGCCGTTTTTGTCAAATGTGCTGTTATTGCCTCTTTAATAATTGACTCAAGCATTTTCCCCACCACCGATGTCAGGCTAACTGGTCTATAATTCCCCGTTTTCTCTCCCGCTCCTTTCTTGAAAAGTGGGATAACATTAGCGACCCTCCAATCCACAGGAACTGATCGTGAATCTATTGAACATTGGAAAATGATCACCAATACGTCCACGATTTCTCGAGCCACCTCCTTGAATACCCTGGGATGCAGACCATCATGCCCTGGGGATTTATCAACCTTCAGTCCCATCAGTCTACGCAATACTATTTCTCGCCTAATGCAAATTTCTTTCAGTTCCTCTGTCTCCCTAGATCCTCTGTCCTCTAGTACATGTGGGAGATTGTTTGTGTCTTCCTTAGTGAAGACAGATCCGAAGTACCTGTTCAACTCTTCCACCATTTCCTTGTTACCCACAATAATTTCACCCGTTTCTGCCTTCAACAGACCCACATTTGTCCCAACTAATCTCTTTCTCTTAACATACTGAAAGAAGCTTTTACTGTCCTTCTTTATATTCCTGGCCAGCTTCCCCTCGTACTTCATCTTTTCAGCCCGTATTGCCCTTTTTGTTACCTTCTGTTGTCCTTTGAAAGTTCCCCAATCTTCTGGCTTACTCCCCTTAGAATCTTTCTTCCTCTTTGGAAATAAATGATCCTGCATCTTCTGGATTATGCCCAGAAATTCCTGCCATTGCTGTTCCACCGACATTCCTGCTAGGATCCTTTTCCAGTCGACCTTGGCCAGCTCCTCTATCATGCCTTCATAGTCCCCTTTGTTCAACTGCAACACTGACATTTCTGATTTAACCTTCTCCCTCTCAAATTGCAGATTAAAACTATTCAATATTATGGTCACTACCTCCAAGCTGTTCCTCAAGTTCCCTTATTAAATCTGGTTTGTTGGACAACACTGAATCCAGAATTGTCATCTCTCTGGTAGGCTGGAGTACAAACTGCTCGAAGAATCCATCTCGAAGGCACACTGCAAACTCCCTTTCTTGGGGTCCAGAACCAACCTGATTTTCCCTGTCTCACTGTGAACTGTGAGGAAGATGCTATGAGGTTTCAGGATGACTTGGACAGGTTGTGTGAGTGGGCGGATGCATGGCAGATGTAGTTTAATGTGGATAAGTGTGAGGTTATCCACGTTGTTGGTAAGAATAGGAGGGCAGAGTATTATCTGAATGGTGTCAAGTTAGGAAAAGGGGACGTACAACGAGATCTGGTGTCCTAGTGCATCAGTCACTGAAAGGAAGCATGCAGGTACAGCAGGCAGTGAAGAAAGCCAATGGAATGTTGGCCTTCATAACAAGAGGAGTTGAGTATAGGAGCAAAGAGGTCCTTCTGCAGTTGTACAGGGCCCTAGTGAGACCGCACCTGGAGTACTGTGTGCAGTTTTGGTCTCCAAATTTGAGGAAGGATATTCTTGCTATTGAGGGAGTGCAGCGTAGATTTACTAGGTTAATTCCCAGAATGGTGGGACTGTCGTATGTTGAAAGACTGGATCGACTAGGCTTGTATACACTGGAATTTAGAAGGATGAGAGGAGGTCTTATCGAAACGTATAAGATTATTAAGGGGTTGGACACATTAGAGGCAGGAAACATGTTCCCAATGTTGGGGGAGTCCAGAACAAGGGGCCACAGTTTAAGAATAAGGGGTAGGCCATTTAGAACTGAGATGAGGAAAAACATTTTCAGTCAGAGAGTTGTAAATCTGTGGAATTCTCTGCCTCAGAAGGCAGTGGAGGCCAATGCTCTGATTGTATTCAAGAGAGAGCTGGATAGAGCTCTTAACGATAGCGGAGTCAGGGGGTATGGGGAGAAGGCAGGAACGGGGTACTGATTGAGAATGATCAGCCATGATCACATTGAATGGTGGTGTTGGCTCGAAGGGCCGAATGGCCTCATCCTGCACCTATTGTCTGCCTGCATATTGAAATCTCCCATAACCACAAACCTTTGTTACATGCCAGTTTTAACTCCTGCTGCAACTTAAACCCTATATCTACGCTACTGTTTGGCGGTCTGTAGATAACTCCCATTAGTGTCTTCTTACCTTTACAATTCCTCAACTCTATCCACAGTGACTCTATATCGTCAGACCCTATGTCACCTCTCACAAAGGACTGAATTTCATCCCTTCCCAACAGAGCTACCCCACCTCCTCTGCCCACCTGCCTGTCCTTTCTATAGGACTTATAACCCTGAATATTCAGTTCCCAGTCGTGATCCTACTGCAGCCATGTCTCTGTAATCCCCACAATGTCATATCTACCAATCTCTAACTGAGCCTCAAGCTCATCCTCTTTACTTCTTATACTTTGCATATTCATATATAACACTTTTAATCCATTCAGATGAATACGTGACTTGAAAAATGGTGCAAGGGGGAGGGATTCAAATTTTTAGGACATTGGAACCAGTTCTGGGAGAGGTGGGACCAGTACAAACAGGACGGTCTGTACCTGAGCTGGAATGGAACCAATGTCCTAGGGGGAGTGTTTGCTAGTGCTGTCGGGGAGGATTTAAACTAATGTGGCAGGGGGATGGGAGCAGGAGCAGAGAGACAGGGGTGTAAAATGAGGGTAGAAGCAACAGGTAGCAAGGTGAAAAGTAAAAGTGGTAGGCAGACAAATCCAGGGCAAAAATCAAAAAGGGCCACTTTTCAACATAATTGTATAAGGGGTAAGAGAGTTGTAAAAACAAGCCTGAAGGCTTTGTGTCTCAATGCAAGGAGTTTACGTAATAAGGTGGATGAATTAAATGTGGAGATAGTTGTTAATGATTATGATATAGTTGGGATTACGGAGACATGGCTCCAGGGTGACCAAGGCTGTGAGCTCAACATCCAGGGATATTCTATATTCAGGCGGGATAGGCAGAAAGGAAAAGGAGGTGGGGTAACGTTACTGGTTAGAGAGGAGATTAAAGCAGTGGAAAGGAAGGACATTAGCTTGGAGGAAGTGGAATCGATATGGGTAGAGCTACGAAACACTAAGGGGCAGAAAACGCTAGTGGGAGTTGTGTACAGGCCACCTAACAGCAGTAGTGAGGTTGGGGATGGCATCAAGCAGGAAATTAGAAATGCATGCACTAAAGGTGCAGCAGTTATAATGGGTGACTTCAATCTACATATAGATTGGGTGAACCAAACTGGCAGGGGTGCTGAGGAAGAGGATTTCTTGGAATGTTTGAGAGATGGTTTTCTAAACCAACATGTCGAGGAACCAACGAGAGAACAGGCCATTCTAGACTGGGTATTGAGTAATGAGGAAGGGTTAGTTAGCAGTCTTGTTGTGCAGGGCCCCTTGGGCAAGAGTGATCATAATATGGTAGAGTTCTTCATTTGGATGGAGAGTGACAAAGTCGATTCAGAAACAAGTGTTCTGAACTTAAAGAAAGGTAACTTTGAGGGTATGAGGCGTGAATTGTCCAAGATAGACTGGCGATTGATGCTGAAAGGGTTGACGGTGGACATGCAATGGAAGGCATTTAAAGGTCGCATGGATGAACTACAACAAGTGTTCATCCCAGTTTGGCAAAAGAACAAACCAGGAAAGGTAGTGCATCCGTGGCTAACAAGGGAAATCAATGATAGTATTAAAACAAAAGATGAAGCATACAGATTAGCCAGAAAAAGTAGCATACCAGAGGACTGGGAGAAATTCAGAGTCCAGCAAAGGAGGACAAAGGGCTTAATTAGGAAAGGGAAAATAGACTATGAGGGAAAACTGGCAAGGAACATAAAAACAGAATGCAAAAGTTTTTATAGATATGTCAAGAGAAAAAGATTAGTTAAGGCAAATGTAGGTCCCTTGCAGTCGGAAACAGGTGAATTGATCATAGGGAACAAGGAGATGGCAGACCAATTGAACAAATACTTTGGTTCTGTCTTAACTAAGGAAGACATAAACCGTCTGCCGGAAATAGCGGGGGACCGGTGGTCTAATGAGATGGAGGAACTGAGGGAAATCCAGGTTAGTCGGGAAGTGGTGTTAGGTAAATTAAATGGATTAAAGGCAGATAAATCCCCAGGGCCAGATAGGGTGCATCCCAGAGTGCTTAAGGAAGTAGCCTCAGAAATAGTGGATGCATTAGTGATATTTTTTCAAAACTCTTTAGATTCTGGAGTAGTTCCTGAGGACTGGAGGGTAGCTAATGTAACCCCACTTTTTAAAAAGGGAGGGAGAGAGAAAACGGGGGATTATAGACCAGTTAGCCTAACATCGGTAGTGGGGAAAATGCTAGTCAGTTATTAAAGATGTGATAGCGAGAATCTATGCTATTAGCTGGTATAGTCAATTAGAGATATTATATTTTGTTGTAGTAAAGATGGTTTCTTTTGTTGTTTTAGCTAATATAAAATGGATGCTTATTTTAGAGGAAAGCAGTAAGATGGATGCTTGTGGCAGAAACGTTATCCTTGGGAACAGAATGTGTTTGTCCCTTTACGAGTGATAAGGAGTGTACAGAAGAGATGGGCTATTGTCCTCTCTCACACTGTCTGACTGCGAGAAGTTGTTCTTCCCCTCCCCTGAGTTGAGGTCTCTTCAGACACTAGTGTTGTGTCTGGAGATCTTCTCGGGAAGAACCCCATGGTGGAATAAATCTGATGTGCTAATCCAGTATCACGTGTGATTATTCAGACTGAAGGTAAAGAATTTGATTTAACAATAGCATCACATTTGGAAAGTGGTGAAATCATCGGACAAAGTCAGCATGGATTTACCAAAGGCAAATCATGTCTGACGAATCTTATAGAATTTTTCGAGGATGTAACTAGTAGAGTGGATAAGGGAGAACCAGTCGATGTGTTATATCTGGACTTTCAGAAGGCCTTCGACAAGGTCCCACATAGGAGATTGGTGTACAAACTTAAAGCACACGGTATTGAGGGTTCAGTTTTGAGGTGGATAGAAAATTGGTTGGCGGACAGGAAGCAAAGAGTAGGGATAAACGGGTCCTTTTCGGAATGGCAGGCAGTGACTAGTGGGGTACCGCAAGGCTCAGTGCTGGGACCCCAGTTATTTACAGTGTATATTAATGATTTGGACGAGGGAATTGAATGCAACATCTCTAAGTTTGCGGATAACACGAAGCTGGGTGGCAGTGTTAGCTGCGAGGAGGATGCTAGGAGGCTGCAGAGTGACTTGGATAGATTAGGCGAGTGGGCAAATGCATGGCAGATGCAATATAATGTGGATAAATGTGAGGTTATCCACTTTGGCAGCAAGAACAGGGAAGCAGAGTATTACCTGAATGGTGACCGATTGGGAGAAGGGGAGATGCAATGTGACCTGGGTGTCATGGTGCACCAGTCATTGAAAGCAAGCATGCAGGTGCAGCAGGCAGTGAAGAAAGCGAATGGTATGTTGGCATTCATCGCAAGAGGATTTGAGTTTAGGAGCAGGGAGGTTCTGCTGCAGTTGTACAGGGCCTTGGTGAGACCGCACCTGGAGTATTGTGTGCAGTTTTGGTCTCCTAACCTGAGGAAAGACGTTCTTGCCTTAGAGGGAGTACAGAGAAGGTTCACCAGATTGATCCCTGGGATGGCGGGACTTGCATATGAGGAAAGACTGGATAGACTGGGCTTGTACTCGCTGGAATTTAGAAGACTGAGGGGGGATCTTATAGAAACATATAAAATTCTTAAGGGGTTGGAGAGGCTAGATGCGGGAAGATTGTTCCCGATGTTGGGGGAGTCCAGAACCAGGGGTCACAGCTTAAGGATAAGGGGGAAGTCTTTTAGGACCGAGATGAGAAAACATTTCTTCACACAGAGAGTGGTGAGTCTGTGGAATTCTCTGCCTCAGAAGGTAGTTGAGGCCAGTTCATTGGCTATATTTAAGAGGGAGTTAGATGTGGCCCTTTTTGCTAAAGGGATCAGGGGGTATGGAGAGAAGGCAGGTACAGGCTACTGAGCTGGATGATCAGCCATGATCATATTGAATGGCGGTGCAGGCTCGAAGGGCCGAATGGCCTACTCCTGCACCTATTTTCTATGTTTCTATTACTCATCTCACCTTTCACATCGATTCCTATTACACTTGGCCATTCTCTCCTATCCTTTCGTGAGCTTTCTGTCCCATTAATTCTGGGGTCATAACTTTTCCTATACTCTCTTTCCCTTCAACTCCATCTTTGTTTATCCCATTTGACATCCCGCTCCCCCCACTATTTAGTTTAAAAGAGGGGATGAATGGGAAATACATGACTTGGGGAAGGGAAATGGTCCATTTTACTCATTAATCCAGAAAGAATCAGCATTCTGTCTGGGCGATGCTTTCCTTGCCTAAACCAGCCTTTCTCCTTGGATCACTCCATGACCCACAACTCCTATCTCAAGCCTCATGCTCTTGGAATGTCACCTGATGCTGCAAACTTTGCATCAAATATTCAGCCTGTCATGTCTTGATCTGTGACTGGGAGACTGATGCCACAGTTTAAAATCAGGTCTTGATGTTAAAATCTGGGGTATCTCCGTGAAGCCAATATTCCAAGAGAAGAATAACTCAATTCACGCCACGCTGCATCACAGCTGCTCTGTCTTTGCCTCCCTGTAAATAACACAGCCAGGGTCAACAGTGTTTAATTGTTCCACAATGAAATTCTAACTTCCTGCAGCTTAACAAGTCTGTTAACGCAATAACATGCAGATAAATAGAAAGTAATCAATACAATACCAACAACAGTAATACCAGGTAGACATAAAAACAGAAAAGACTGGAAATACTGCATTGGTCAGGCCGCTTCTGTGGGAAGAGAAACAAAGTTCAAGTTTCCTTCAGCAGTGTGCTGACAAAGGGTGTACAATATTTCATGTTGAATTTGGACCATGGCTGGGGACATCTCCCATTCAACAGACTTTGCTGATATACTTTACGTTCTGTGTTCACTTATAATTTTAAGTGACTGTTGTACCTTCTATCTGTGCTTGTTGTGTTGCAGATTTGTGAACTGTGCCAGAAAGGAGGGGGAACAGAACCTTGTTGCCTTCCAGCACCGGGGCAACATTTACTACAGGACCTGCAAGCCGGTTCCTCCTCACTGCGAGTTGCTGGTCTGGTACGGTGATGACTATGCCAAGGAGCTGGGAATCACATGGACCACAATGTGGATGTCAAACCAAGACCCAAAACGTGAGGATTCTGCACAAATCGGGGAACTGCAGGCAACTTTAATTGTGTGGGAAGGAACTGCAGATGCTGCAGATAGCCATAAAATGCTGGATTTACTCAGGGGGACAGGCAACATCTCGTGAGAGAAGGGATGGGTGATGTTTTGGGTCGAGACACTTCCGACTAGTTAGGGAAGAGGGAAACGAGAGATATTAAACGACGATGTAGAGAGATAAAGAACAATGAATGAAAGATATGCAAACAAGTAAAAATAATAAACGAAACCTACCATTTCTGGACTATCTCCGACATCTCCCTACCGTTTCTGGACCTCACCATCTCCATCACAAGAGGAAGACTACTGACTGACATCTACTATAAACCCACTGACTTGCACAGCTATCTGGACTACACTTCATCCCACCTTGTCTCTTGCAAAAAGTCTATCCCCTACTCCCAATTCCTCCGTCTACGCCGCATCTGCGCCCGGGATGAGGTGTTTCACACTAGGGCATCAGAGATGTCCTCATTCTTCAGGAAACGGGGCTTCCCCTCTTCCATTATAGATGAGGCACTCTCTAGGGCCTCTTCTGTATCCCGCAGCTCCGCTCTTGCTCCCCCTCACCCCATTCGCAACAAGGACAGAATCTCCCTCGTTCTCACCTTCCACCCCATCAGCCAGAGTATCCAACAAATCATCCTCCAACATTTCCGTCACCTACAACGGGACCCCACCACTGGCCACATCTTCCCATCCCCTCCCCTCTCTGCGTTCCGCAGAGACCGTTCCCTCCGTAACTCCCTGGTCCACTCGTCCCTTCCTACCCAAACCACCCGAACCCCGTGCACTTTCCCCTGCAACCGCACGAGATGCAACACCTGTCCCTTTACCTCCCCCCTCAACTACATCCAAGGACAGAAACAGTCTTTCCAGGTGAGACAGAGGTTCACCTGCACCTCCTCCAACCTCATCCGTTGCATCCGCTGCTCTAAATGTCAATTTCTTTACATCGGCGAAACCAAACGCAGGCTCGGCGATCGTTTCGCTCAACACCTTCACTCAGTCCGCCTTAACCAACCTGGTCTCCCGGTGGCTGAGCACTTCAACTTCCCCTCCCACTTCCAGTATGATCTTTCTGTCATGGGCCTCCTCCAGTGCCATAGTGAGGCCCACCGGAAATTAGAGGAACAGCACCTCATATTTGGCTTGGGCAACTTGCAGCCCAGTGGTATGAACATTGACCTCAACTTTAGATAGTTCCTCTGTCCCTCTCTTCCCCTTCCCAGTTCTTCCTCTATCTTCCTGTCTCCACTTATATCCTTCCTTGACATCAGTCTGAAGAAGGGTCTCAACCCGAAACGTCACCCATTCCTTCTCTCCTGAGATGCTGCCTGACCTGCTGAGTTACTTCAGCATTTTGTGAATAAGGGAAACAGGCCTTTGTTATCTGTTTGTTTATGTGAAAATAAGAAGCTGGTGCGACATGGGTGGGGGAGGGATAGAGAGAAAGGGAATGCCGGGGTTAGAAACATAGAAACATAAAAAATAGGTGCAGGAGTAGGCCATTCGGCCCTTCGAGCCTGCACCGCCATTCAATATGATCATGGCTGATCATTCAGCTCAGTAGCCTGTACCTGCCTTCTCTCCATACCCCCTGATCCCTTTAGCAAAAAGGGCCACATCTAACTCCCTCTTAAATATAGCCAATGAACTGGCCTCAACTACCTTCTGTGGCAGAGAATTCTGTGGCTTGAAGTTAGAGAAATCTATATTCATACCACTGGGCTGCAAGCTGCCCAAGCAAAATATGAGATGCTGTTCCTCCAATTTGCGTTTAACCTCACTCTGACAATGGCGGAGACCTAGGACAGAAAGGTCAGTGTGGGAATGGGTAGGAGAATTAAAGTGTTTAGCAACCAGGAGATCAGGTAGGTTCAGGCGGACTGCGTGAAGGTGTTCAGCAAAACGATCGCCATAATCCGTCTATGTTTGGTCTTGCCGATGTATAAGAGTCCACATCTTGAACACAGTAGATGAGGTTGGAGGAGGTGCAAGTGAACCTCTGCCCAACCTGAAAGGACTGTTGGGGTGCCTGGACAGATTTGAAGGAGGAGGTATTGGGGCAGATGTTGCATCTCCTGCAGGGGAAGGTACCTGGGGAGGGGGTGGTTTGGGTGGGAAGGGCCCAATTAACCAGGGAGTTGCGGAGGGAACGGTTTCTGTGGAAGGCGGAAAGGGGTGGAGATGGGAAGACGTGACTAGTGGTGGGATACCGTTGGAGGTGGCGAAAATGTCGGAGGATTATGTGTTGTATGTGAGGGCTGATGGGGGTGAAAGGTAAGGACTAGCGGGACTCTGTCTCAGTTACGAATAGGGAGAGGGGGGGAAGGCAGAGCTGTGGGGTACCGAGGAAACAGGAGTGAGGCCTCATCTCTGATGGGAGAGGGGAACCTCCATTCCCTAAAGAATGAGGACGTCAGATGTCCTGGTAGGGAACCCCTCATCTTGATGTTGCGTAGACGGAGGAATTAGGAGTAGGGGATGGAGTCTTTGCAGGAAGCAGGGTGGGAAGAAGTGTAGACAAGGTAGTTGTGGACTGTCAGTGGGTTTGTAATAGATGTCAGCCTGTGATGGAGACTGAGATCAAGAAAGGCGAGGGTGGTGTCAAAGATGGTCCAAGTGAATTTGAGTGCAGGATGGAAATTGGTGGTGAAGTTAATGAAGTCCATGAGTTCAGGATGGGTGCAGGAGGTAGTACCGATGCACTTGTCAATGTGACGGAGATAGAGGTCAGGGATAGGGCCAGTGTACGCCTGGAACAGGGATTGTTCAACATAATCAAACTTTAACTAATTTACTGTAAAATAATTATGGGTGTTTAAAGTGGCACGTCAGAAACTATGATCAAAAACAAAGCAGCAGTCGTAGTAAGGATGAGAAATTTGCAGAATAGTGAAGTGCAGAGAATTGTGCTGAATGATGTCGCAGGTATCAGAAGCACAAAAACTTTGTGGATGCACTGATTTTATTCAAAACATCCTTGTAGCAACTCACGCTGAATCACTGAGCATTTACAAAGATGCAGTCAGCCCCTTTGCCCTGCTGTCGTCCTCAGCAACTCCCAGCTCATGATGTTATTTGACATCTGCAATTTGCTTTTCACTTGCCCATTTTAACAAGCCAGTTATCACACAGGGTTAGAAGAATTCTTAAAAACTTACTATCATATCATATCATATATATACAGCCGGAAACAGGCCTTTTCGGCCCTCCATGTCCGTGCCGCCCAGTGATCCCCGTACATTAACACTATCCTACACCCACCAGGGACAATTTTTACATTTACCCAGCCAATTAACCTACATACCTGTACGTCTTTGGAGCTGACGTGTACCTTGTTCCTTGGGGATATTAAAGACAGAATCCATCCCCCTCGAGTCTTTATCAGAATCATCTGGTGATTGATAACTCCCTCCTCCCCACAATCTTTCACTAGTCACGCCTGTAAATTATTTCAATTAACATCTCCGAGCAGCTCCATTAACACTGAAGCATTTACTAATCTGTCTTCCAAATCAGAGCGTGGATTTTTTGCTGAAAATGATCATTTCTGTTTCCTTCTCCAGCGGTAGACGGCGTGACCCAAGGAGACTGTCATCCCTGCCCTCACTGCACTGTAGCATTCACCACGGTGGAGTACCTTACAAGGCACTTAAGAAGGCATCCTGAAGCCTCCAGACCAACACCAGCTGGTCAACCTTCTTCCCCCAGAGTTGACACAGATCCACAAAGTAAACGTGAGCAGAGTCCGTTCACACCATCTGACAGAAGGAGGGCAATAGGGAAGTCAGGTGATATTCCAGGACGAATAACGGAGAGACGGCATGAATGTGCAGAATGTGGGAAGTGTTTCACGCGGGCAGGGAGCCTCCACGAACACCAGCGGACCCACACCGGAGAGAGGCTGTACACATGTTCTGTCTGTGGGAAGGGCTTTGCACACTCAGGGACTCTCCACCGACACCAGCGGACCCACACCGGAGAGAGGCCGTACACATGTTCTGTCTGTGGGAAGGGCTTTGCACAGGCAGGGGACCTCCACCGACACCAGCGGACCCACACCGGAGAGAGGCTGTACACATGTTCTGTCTGTGGGAAGGGCTTTGCACAGGCAGGGACTCTCCACCTACACCAGCGGACCCACACCGGAGAGAGGCCGTACACATGTTCTGTCTGTGGGAAGGGCTTTGCACAGGCAGGGGACCTCCACCGACACCAGCGGACCCACACCGGAGAGAGGCCGCACACATGTTCTGTCTGTGGGAAGGGCTTTGCACAGGCAGGGAACCTCCATGTACACCAGCGGACCCACACCGGAGAGAGGCCGCACACATGTTCTGTCTGTGGGAAGGGCTTTGCACAGGCAGAGAACCTCCACCAACACCAGCGGACCCACACCGTAGAGAGGCCGTACACATGTTCTGTCTGTGGGAAGGGCTTTGTACAGGCAGGGGACCTCCACCAACACCAGCGGACCCACACCGGAGAGAGGCCATACACATGTTCTGTCTGTGGGAAGGGCTTTGCACGGACAGGGCACCTCCACCGACACCAGCGGACCCACACCGGAGAGAGGCCATACACATGTTCTGTCTGTGGGAAGAGCTTTTTTTATCTCTCTCAGCAGAAAGCTCACACCTGCCGTGAAACGTGCCCCGTGTGAGGGAATGTTTTTAAGGACACAGCAGCTTTCACTGTTCACCTGAGAGCCTGTGTAGAACAGTAAAAGTTCACCAATTGTCAGTGCTATAATTTCCTTTATATTATTTCATTTTATATTATTTCAATTATCTCCTTTTGAATTACGTTGAGTAATTATTTATGTTTCCAGTCAGTATCAATATTGGCACTTGCTGTATTTCCCTCTTTATGGTGATACTTTGTGTGGAGAAGTCTGGGGTGTCAGGAATGGGTCCGTGGTTCCCACTCCCTGTGTGAATTGGGGACCAGGGACGGGTATCATTGCCGCATGTCCGACCCTCTCCAGACTGCATCTTCTGACTGGGATAGACTGCCCCCACTGGGATATTCTGACTGTGCTGTTGTGATGCAGTCTGTTTCTAGCACTGAGTTCATCAACACTGCGATTGATAAACCAGCCACTTTTATTGTTGCCGCAAGTCAGGAGAACCGTTCTGTGCCGTGGGCTCATTGCTCCGGTTACTTTGATCAAACTGCTGGTCCCTGCAGGTTTCACTTTATTCCTATGAGATTTCTTGAAGCGGTGATCAGTAAAATGCTGACACTGGAGTTTGAAAGTTTGAAGTGTTGTTCGAAGTATAAGCAGAAGTTGAGTTTGTAAATTGAATCGTTGGTTGTGTTGGTTGATGTAATTTATTTAACGGAGGTTTGAGACCCGAAATGTGTTTTAATTTGTATTATTCTGCGTTGTATTTAAAATATTTCTGTGTGAGGCGATTGACCAGCACCCGCGTTGTCCCGGCTAAATCTGTTCATGTTATTCTCATGTTATTAAAGTAATTGTGTTGTGAATCAATGTGATTGGAGTATTTTTAATGGCGGTTGCATCAACTCCTGGGAGCTCCGTGCATCATGTTCCCTGTTGTTGCTGATGGGAAGTGCAGCGGCTCAGTGGACGCACGGCGCTGGTCACTGTGTAATCCCCTCCTGCCTCATCACCAAACCTTCCCAGCGCTCGGCTCTCCACCCCTGCTGCTGCAGCGCCTGCACACATGCACCGTCCAGTATTTATGCTCTTTGTTCAGCCGGCCGGCTTCACCCTCTGCAGTGCTGCATCAATACACACGCGGCTCATGCAAGCTGTTTCCCCAGTCTGTGTCCGATGCGCTTGTGACATGGTCCCTGCTCCTCCGGCCGCCGTGAGGTTCCCGCGGTGGGCGACGAGTGCGTGTGTGTGTGGGACCCCGGTGAGTGCGGGCGGGAGGGAGGGCGAGGGCAGCGTCAGGAAATGGAGGGGAGACACAAGGAACTGCAGATGCTGGATTACAAATAAAAAACACAGAGCGCTGGAGTAACAGCGGGTCAGGCAGCATCTGTGGGGGACATGAATAGGCGATGTTTCGGGTCGGGACCCGTCTTCCGACTCTAATG
The DNA here is from genome assembly GCF_053455715.1 of Rhinoraja longicauda. Taxonomy (NCBI): domain Eukaryota; kingdom Metazoa; phylum Chordata; class Chondrichthyes; order Rajiformes; family Arhynchobatidae; genus Rhinoraja; species Rhinoraja longicauda. The sequence continues at coordinate 41,363 of NW_027601525.1, read as the reverse complement.
GAGGGGATTGGATTCAGCTGCCGTCAAGCTGACAAAGGTCATAAGTGATAGGAGCAGAATTAGGCCATTCAGCCCACGGATGTGTGGAACAAGCTGCTAGAGGAGGTAGTTGAGGCAGGGACTATCCCAACATTTAAACAGTTTAGTCTTGCACTGATAGGAAACTTCACTGGAATTAAGACATCTTTATTTTAGGCTTCAGAGATGGAGCGTGGAAACAGGCCCTTTGTCTCAACGAGCCCACGCTGACCAGCGATCACCATGTATCACCCCACACACAAGCACTATCCTACACCATGAGGGACAATTTACTGCAGCCAATTAACCTACAAACCTGCACGTTTTTGGAGTGGGAGGAAACCGGAGCACCCGGAGAAAACCCACGCGGTCACGGAGAGAGCGTATAAACCCCGTACAGACAGCATCCGTAGTCAGGATCAAACACGGGTCTCTTTTCTAAAATATATACAAAAGCTTATATTCAGAAAATAAAACAAACATACAAAAGGGTAACACGATCAAAGGCTGCCGATATTGGCAGTTTACAAACAAACAAACATCAAACTAATACATCGCCAACTTTATCAATAATACACTCGACGTCCCGCGGCGACCAGCGTTCACGGAAGGCCTCCAGCGGCCCGTGGACACCACGTGTTCCCTCTCCAGGGACACGCAGGCACAGACGTTGGCCCGGAAGAGGGGCAGGCAGTCGACCCCGGTGCGGCCGTCGACTACCCGCTGCCTGGACCCGCAAAAGGCCATCTTGGCCAGGCCCAGGAGCAGGCCGGCAGGGAGGCCCCACCATCCCTCCCGACCCTCCCCCCTTCTGTACCGGGTGCCCAAAAATCAGGTGCACAGGAGCCAAAACTTGGCGAGCAGCCCCTTTAGACACTCGAACACGGGCTGCAACCTCTCATACTGTAAGTACAAATGGTACACGGTCTCTTCCTCACCGCAGAAGTAAGCTGTGAGGCAGCAACTCTACCGCCGAGCCACCGTGCCGCACTATTCCCACAGTACCGTGCTGCCCATGTTCATCACAAGACACAACAGGTCAGTTCTTCCCACAATAACAGTACAGGGGGAGAGGGGGAGTGAGAGTAACAGAACAGAGGGAGAGGGGGAGTGAAAGTAACAGTACACAGGGGGAGAGGGGGATTGAGAGTAACAGTACACAGAGAGAGGGGTAGTGAGAGTGACAGTACCCAGGAGGAGAGGAGGAGGAAGCAGTAACGATGCTCTCTGACTCTGTGCCACTTTGCAGATCATTCTGGCCCTAAATTCTTGACTTGCCCCTTTCCCCTCCCACACACAGTGAAACTGCTATAACCCGGCACGGATTTCTCTGTCACCCCGACGGGTCAGTATCTGGGTCACTGAGGCTCTGCGGTGTTGGCTGACGTCCCGTGTGTGAACAGGGAGCGCTGCTGGATGGGGTACGGTCTGTGGGCCACTTGTGTAGCCCAGCTGGGGATTAAACTCTGAATAAGATGCAAATCAAACATCAACAAACTGCGGACTCTGGAAATCTGAAATAAAAATACTAAATGCTGCAACTCTCAGCGGGTCAGGCAGCGTCTGTGGAGACGCATGCAGTCATAGAACGTAGAACAGTGCCGCACAGGAACAAACCCTTTGGCCCACAATGCCCGTGCTAAACATGATACCAAGATAAACTAATCTCTACCTGGACAACTCGTATCCCTCCATATCCACGTAAAAAGCTTCTTAAATGTCACTATTGGTATCTGCTTCCACCACCACCTTTTAGCTTAATTTAGTTCAGAGATACAGTGCAGAAATAGGCCCTTCAGCCCACCGGGTCCACGCCGACCAGCGATCCCCGCACACTAACACTATCCTACAAACACTAGGGACAATTTTTACATTTACCAAGCCAATTAACCTACAAACCTGTACGTCTTTGGAGTGTCGGAGTAAACCGAAGATCTCAGAAAACCCACGAAGGTCACGACGAGAACGTACAAACTCCGTACAGACAGCCCCCTTAGTTGTGATCGAACCCGGGTCTCCGGCGCTGCATTCGCTGTAAGGCAGCGACTCTACCGCTGCGCCACCGTGCAACCCTGACAGCACGTTCTGGACACCCACTCTCTGTGTAAAGAAAACTTTCCCTGTTCGTCTCCTTAAGTCAATGGAAGGGAGGTTGGTTGGAGAAAGTGAAGAAAGAGAGAGAGAGATGGGCAGAGAGAAACGTCAGAGAAAGTGGGCGGAGGCAGGGTCCACACTGAGAGGGGTTGAGCAGCGGCTCATTTGTGTCTGAGGTTGAGGTCGCTGTACAGATCCCACTCGCCGAGACCCAGCTCCTGTGAGGAGAGAAACACCGGTTACAGGAACAGAATAAATAGCCCACGGTGTCGGGGCCGGAGGGGAGGGGGTTACAGAGACAGGGAGGGGTGTAGGGGACAGAGGGGAGGGGGTTACAGAGACAGGGGGGGTGTAGGGGCCGGAGGGGAGGGGAGGGGGTTACAGAGACAGGGAGGGGTGTAGGGGCTGGAGGGGAGGGGGTTACAGAGACAGGGAGGGGTGTAGGGGACAGAGTTGGTTACACAGTCTGGGGGTGGAGGGACTTTCACTGCTAAGGGGGAGGGGGGGTTTACAGGGGAGTGAATGTTGGGGTGTGGAGGCACAGGATAAGGTTCTAGCCGCGGGGGAGTGGGGCAGGGACAGGGTTGGTGATGTTCAGTACGTGGAACGGGACGGAGCGGGGGAGTGGGGTACGAGGATGTTTCCACTAGTGGGGGATTCTGGGACCAGAGGCCACAGCCTCAGAATTAAAGGACGTTCCTTTAGGAACGAGATGAGGAGGAATTTCTTTTGTCAGAGGGTGGTGAATCTGTGGGAATAATTGCGTCAGACGGCTGTGGAGGCCAAGTCAGTGGACATTTTTAAGGCAGAGATAGATAGACTCTTGACTAGTACGGGTGTCAGGGGTTACGGGGAGAAGGCAGGAGAATGGGGTTAGGAGTGAGACATAGATCAGCCATGACTGAACGGCGGAGTGGACTTGATGGGCCGAATGGGCTAATTCTGCTCCCATCACTTATGAACATCGTGGGCCAGTCTCAGTGGGCAGAGTGGGATGTGACGTAGGGATTCAGTGAGGTGGTGGTGGGGGGGAGTCAGTATCCTGGGGCAGAGACGGTGACGGGGGGTGGGGACGGTGATTTGGGAGGCGTGGGTTCGGTGGGCAGGAGTGGGGGAGGTGGTTGGTGCCCGACACTGGGAGGGGGGAGAGAATTTAGTTGAGTTTAGTTTTTTGTCACGAGTACTGAGGTACGGTGAAAAGCTTTTGTTTCGTGCTAACCAGTCAGCGGAAAGACAATGCATGATGACAATCGAGCCATTTACTGTGTATAGATGCATGATAAGGGAGTAACGTTCAATGCAAGGTAAAGCCAGCAAGGATAGTCCGAGGGTCACCAATGAGGTAGATAGTAGTTCAGGACTGCTCTCTGGTTGTGGTGGGATGGTTCAGTTGCCTGATAACAGTCGGGAAGAAACTGTCCCTGAATCAGGAGGTGTGCGTTTTCACACTTCTGTACCTCTTGCCTGATGGGAGAGGGGAGAAGAGGGAGTGGCCAGGGTGAGACTGGTCCTTGATTATGCTGCTGGCCTTGCCGAGGCAGCGTGAGGTGCAGATGGCCGCAGTCATGGAGTTAGTATCTGAGGGGCAGTGCTGGTGTGGAGGGACAACAAGGAGACAAACGCCGACCTGCCTTTTTGCCACAACAATGCCAACCTGATAGGGCGACTCCACCGGCCCATCTTCAGCTCTCTGCTCCTTCGGCTGCACCACGGAACTTTCTGGAAGACAGAATTTCTTTCAGACCGCTCACTTTCCTCTTTGTCTCTGTCTTCCTTCTCTCTTTCTTCGGGAATTCTTTCATTTATCCTTCTCTCTCCCTCTCACTCTTCCTCATTCCTTTCATCATTCTTTCCCCGTATCCATCTTTCTCATTCAACCTCTTTCACACCATCGCGCCTCAATGCGTCCCTCCCACCCTCCCTCCTTCCCACGATCCCTCCCTTCCTCCCTCCTTCCCTTCCTCCCTCCCTCATTAATTCTCTGACACACACCTTCCACTTCCCTCCTTCTCCTTTCCATGTCTTTTCCCATTGATTAATACGGGTGTCAGAGGTTATGGGGAGAAGGCAGGAGAATGGGGTTAGGAGTGAGAAATAGATCACCCATGATTGAATGGTGGAGTGAACTTGATGGGCCGAATGGCCTCATACTCCTCCTGACACATGACCTTATTCACCTTTTCTCCCACTGTAATTGTCCTCGGATCACCTCTCTGGGATGGGGTTTGGCTCCACTGAAACTCTGTGGAGGGGGAATTCTGGGGACCCATTGATACATGGGAGTGAATGGGGAAAGGACTGGGTGTATCGTAGGGTTGCCAACTATCTCACTCCCAAATACAAGACAAGGTGACGTCACCGCCCCGCGCCCCACATGACCTCACCCAGTCAGCGGCGGCCACGTTCTCCCGCTCCACCAATGGCGGTCGCCCGGGCCTCCAGACCTACACTGTCCGGAGCTAAAATGTCGGAAACCTAGAGTGTCGGGACCTAAACTGTCGGAACATAGAGCGTCGGGGCCTACAGCGTCTGGGCCCACAGCGTCTGGGCCTACAGCGCCCCCCAGGGCTACAGCGCCCCCCCCCCCCCCCGGCCTAGTACAGGACAAGAGCGGTCCCATACGGGGCAAACCAATTTAGCCCAAAATACGGGATATCCCAGCTAATACGGGACAGTTGGCAACCCTAGGGATGGGCAGTGGGGAGAGAGTGGGGAGGGAGGGAGTTTTGGTCCATGGGGAGTGTGGAGGGAGGGAATGGGGAGCAGATGGGTCCGTGCAGAGTGTGGGGAGTGGGTTTCAGTTCGTGGGGAGTGTTTCATATATATTTTTTTCATATTTCAGATACAGCGCGGAAACAGGCCTTTTCGGCCCACCAAGTCCGCACCTCCCAGTGATCCCCGCACATTAACACTATCCTACACCCACTAGGGACAAATTTTTACATTTTACCCAGTCAATTAACCTACATACCTGTACCTCTTTGGAGTGTGGGAGGAAACCGAAGATCTCGGAGAAAACCCACGCAGGTCACGGGGGGAACGTACAAACTCCTTACAGTGCAGCACCCGTTGTCAGGATCGAACCTGAGTCTCCGGCGCTGCATTCGCTGTAAAGCAGCAACTCTACCGCTGCGCTACCGTGCCGGTGGGAGTGAGTGGGGAGCAGTGTGGGGCCATGGGAATGTGGGGAGTGGGAGAGTGTTTGGGTCCATGGGGAGTTTCAAACTGAGATGAGAAAAACATTTTCACCCAGTGAGTTGTGAATTTGTGGAATTCTCTGCCACAGAGGGCAACAGAGGCCAATTCACTGGATGAATTTAAAAGAGAGTTGGATAGAGCTCGAAGGGCTAATGGAATCAAGGGATATGGGGAGAAAACAGGCATGGGTTATTGCTTGTGGATGATTAGCCATGATTGTTGTAATATATAAGACAAGGGGGATGTTGTGATATTGCTGGGACTACTTTGTGTATCCAAGAACTACTTTGTATGGCTGTGTATATAAATGATGGGTGTGATTAGGCGGTCACTCTGGATCCAGGCGGCCTTGGAATAAACAGCCTGGAGTTAAGCTCCACCATGATAACATCTTAAACATGTGTACTCGTGGTCCTTCCAGAGTCACAACAAAGGTACAACAAGTACCGGACCACGAAGTACAACATGGTGGCAGCGGCTTGGTGTTTCGCCTAGGGAGGGAATGAAGCATGCCCGAGCAGAAAAGGTTAAAAAGAAGAAGAAAAAGAAGAAGAAAAAAAAGCCCTGAAAGGAAACAAAACAAAAGAAAAGTTTCCAGCTCGGGACGTTTGGAGTGCATCCCGACAGGGCCAGTGTGAATTGGTATAGTTACCTGCTGAGTAGTCGGCGCCGAGTTGCCGACGTGACGCTGCAAGCTGCTGGGGGCGGTGCGTGTAGGTCCACTTCGCGCCCCAGCACCTGTGTAGGCCCGAGATTAGAAGCCTGCGACTGCTTCGTGGGGGAAGAGACCGGGAGAGCTGACACACACGGAGATGTGCGGTGACCGGGGAAGACCGGGAGACCCGACACACACGGAGATGTGCGGTGACCGGGGAAGACCGACACCCATGGAGGTGAGCGGCAACAGGGGAAGACCGGGAGACCCGACACACACGGAGATGTGCGGTGACCGGGGAAGACCGACACCCATGGAGGTGTGCGGCAACTGTAGGAGACCGGGAGACCCGACACCCACGGAGGTGTGCGGTGACCGGCGAAGACCGACACCCATGGAGGTGTGCGGCGACCGGGAGAGCCCCGGAGGAGACCGACACCCACGGAGTTGTGCGGCGACCGGGAGAGCCCCGGGGGAGGCTGACACCCACGGAGGTGTGCGGCGACCGGGAGAGCCCCGGGGGAGGCTGACACCCACGGAGGTGTGCGGCGACCGGGAGACCCGACACCCACGGAGGTGTGCGGTGACCGGAAAGAGCGGGAGACCCGACACCCACGGAGGTGTGCGGTGACCGGGGAAGACCGACACCCACGGAGATGTGCGGCGACCGGTAAGACCGACACCCACGGAGGTGTGCTGCGACCAGGGGAGGCTGACACCCACGGAGGTGTGCGGCGACCGGGAGAGCCCTGGAGGAGACCAACACCCACGGAGGTGTGCGGCAACCGGGAGAGCCCCGGAGGAGACCGACACCCACGGAGGTGTGCGGCGATCGGAGGGGGTCGGCGACCGGAGGGATCGACCACCCGCGGAGGTGCGGCGGCCGGTAAGGCCGAGGCACTAAATACTCACCCAGGCGCGTCGACCGTAGAGTCGGGACGGCCCTGGGCCCGAGGCAGCGGCAGCGCGTTGGAATTGCGCGGCAGCTGCCAGGAGCACCTGTGGGCGGGGGCAGGGAGCACCTGTGGGCGGGGCCAGCGGCAGCGCATTCGAAAAGTTGAGCGACAGCTGCCGGGGAGCACCTGTGGGCAGGGCCAGAGCGCACTGCAGCGGAGGCACGATCGCACCGCGATTACAGCAGTGCCAGCCCAGCAATGCCAACCCAGCAGTGGGAGCCCAGCAATGCCAACCCAGCAGTGGGAGCCCAGCAGTGCCAGCCCAGCAGTGGGAGCCCAGCAATGCCAACCCAGCAGTGGGAGCCCAGCAGTGCCAGCCCAGCAGTGGGAGCCCAGCAGTGGCAACCCAGCAGTGGGAGCACAGCAGTGCCAGCGGGGGGGAGAGTGGGAGGGAGCTTTAGTCCATGGGGAACGTGGAGGGAGGGAATGGGAGGAGAGTAGCCTGTGGGGAGTGGGGAGAGAGTTTCAGTCCATGGGGAGCGTGGAGAGAGGGAATGGGAAAGAGTTTGGTTTTATGAGCAGTGTGGGGAGTGGGTAGAGTGTGGGGAGGAGTTTGGGTTTAGTTTAGTTTAGTTTAGAGATACAGCGCGGAAACAGGCCCTGCTGACATCTCTCAGATGCGATACCCTAGAGCTCCGCAGAATCAGGCTAAAACTTATAGCAATTTACAAGGAGATTCACAAAATCATGCCATCAAATCTTCCGTCATCCCAGAGCACCAACCGCCATGAAACAAGACAAAATACCCGTCCCCACATCATCAACTCGCTGAATTTCAATAAACTTTGCTGCCAATATTCCCTTTACCCAAGGATGATAAGGGGGAATGGAATATGTTACCACCCAACATACGTGCCGCTCCCGATGTTCAGTCATTTAAACTGGGGATTGGGCAACTAGATCTCCTCAACTTGATCAAAAAGGGCCACTTCAAAATTTAATCACTACTCTACCTGCGCGAGATAACCACTGTGTCATTAATGAAGTCAATCTGGACCTCTCCTTTTGCCATTGGTAACTTTAAAACATGAATTGACTGTTTGTCCTTCAGCCTTTTTTAATTATTTCTCCTACTTCCTTCGCTGTTGCTGGAGGTCAGGTGTGACTCAGAAGTGTCTCCCGTCTCCAATCGATCCCTTTGGTTTTGAGAGAGGTGGACCATTATTCCTAATCCCGGGACCCCAAAAAAACAAATAAGGGTTGACCGCTAATTGTTCGATGTTATTCAACCAGGGGGAGACTATTTCCTGGTACCCGGCATTAGGGAGGCATGTGTATAATGCAGTGCAATGTGATCGTTTATGTTCTTGGCTGGTTTCAACAAGATACTGTAAATACTGGCCTTTTAAATCCTGCACTCTTTGCAGAGCACAATGGATTTGGTTAACCAATTGACTGTACGGATTGCTACTCAATTGGCAACAATATCGGATGGGCATCTTTTACCCTTGTTCTTCCTCCTTAATTAAAATTAGCAATTGATGTGTGTGCATTTGAGGGGGTTCCATAAACATGCCGACTGCAGTACAGTATAAGACTGCTCCCAGTTTGAAGAACCTGTCTTCCCAATAACGGGAGTGACGCTGCTCTAGAGATTATAAAATGTCAGTAAGTGGCTTGCCATTTATCTGCACACGAGTGGGTTCTGATAATTGTTCTATCATGGGGACACCGGCAACCCCAATAGTATTAATATTTGACTGACTGACGGGGATGTCCACGGAGGGGGGGGGGGGGGGGGGGGGCAGAGGACATTGTGTCTCCGGTATCGACCAGAAGGTCTAAATGGCAGTCAACTATCTTGCCTGCAGCTTTGGGTTCTTCTTCTGATTTAGACAATCTGATCACAGCCGCCTGTACCGCCTTACCTCTGCGGCATCCCTGTGGTGATGGATTAGGATTACCGGATAGGAAGGGGTTACTGAATGAGAAGGGGGCAAGGCCTGGATCCCTTCCCTGTTGCTGTGGGGAACGTCTGCAATCTCGAGCCCAATGCCCCGTCTTACCACATCTCCAGCATTTGCCTCGTGTTGTATCTTTTATTTGCCATTGTCCCCTTCCTCGGCCCCTACCTCTACAACTTCCTCCTCTTCCCCAGCCCCCTCTCCCCGTGTAATACTTTTAAATATTTATTTTTTATTGAAGGAAAGATACAATACAAAAAACGTAATGCATTACATTCCCCTCCATTTTGTTCTTTATATATAACAACAAAAATAACCCTCACCCACCCTCCCTGGACACCCCTTTGCAGCTGATGTGTTCACAATATATCATATCACAAATACAAATGCACAATTTGACTGCAAAACCTCTACATTCTTCCAAGGCGCAGGCCCATAAATATCTACAACATGTCAGATGGTTCAGGATTCTCTCATTCATTATGCATCAGCCATCCTGTGAGGTCATCGGCAATTGTGTAAACAAAAATAAGTAAATAAATAAAAGTAAAACATAATTAAAGGCAGATCCCCAACTGCAATCAAGTGCCCTCAGTCAGTGGGTAGTTCTTTTATATTCTCAAAGTATGACAGAAAAGGTTCCCATTCTGAATAAAACTTTTTCACAGACCCCCTGAGTGTAAATTTGATCTTTTCTAGTTTTAGAAAAAACATTACGTCCTCTAGCCAAGCGGCAGCAGATGGAGGAGTTGTAGATTTCCAGACCAGCAAAATTCTCCTACGGGCCAAAAGTGATGTGAATGCAATGATGTCAGATTGGTTTGCATTTCAACCCAAAGTTCCATCTGTTACGCCGAATACAGCTACAAGTGGGCAAAGCCTCACTGTCACCCCAAGGACTTCACTGATGGTTTTGTAAACCACTGTCCAGTAGTCACCAAGTTTGGGGCAGGACCAGAATGCGTGAGCTAGATTGGCTGGAGAGAAGGAGCACCTGTCACAGCCAGCGTCTGTCCCCGGATATATGTCGGCAAGCCTAGCTTTGATTAAATGAGCCCTGTGTAAAACTTTGAATTGTATGAGCCCCAATCTCCACATGATGACGAGGAATTAACTCTTTTCAGTGCTTCTGACCAGCATTCCTCAGACAGATCCATACCAAGGTCATCCTCCCACCTAGTTTTAATTTTGTTCAGGTTTTGATCCCCTAAAGACATCAATTGAGAATATAATGCAGAGATCAGTCCTTTATTTGCAAAGGTAAGAGTGAGTTTATCCAACCCTGTGACAGATGGGAGATCAGGAAAAGAAGGAAATGTTTTCATGGCAAAGTGGCGGATCTGAAGATATTTAAAGAAATGATTATGTGGGAGGTCATATTTTCTGCACAGGTTATCAAAACTATCAAATATCTTGTCAGTGTATAAATCCTTAATGCACTTAAGGCCATTCAAACCCCATAGTCTAAAGGTTGAGTCAAGTGTAGAGGGGGGAATAAATGGTTACTGTGAACGGGACCCAGAACTGAAGCTGATGTGAACTTAGTGACAGCGAAATTGATTAAAAAAATTGAGGGTGGATAGTACGACAGGATTGGATGTGAATCGAGAGGATTTCAATGGCAGGGAGGAATATACTAAAGCTGGAAGCGACGAGGAGTAACAAGACTGTGACTCAAGCAGACACCAGTCTGCATCTGGTCGGTGGAGCCAGAATAATATCTTTGGGATATTAGATGCCCAATAATAATGAATAAAACTGGGAAGGCCCAGTCCACCTACTTCACGACCTCTTTGGAGAGTACACTTATTAACCCTTGGAACCTTTTTGCCCCATATAAAGGAGGTTATAGATTGGTTAACTTTGTTAAAAAATGACTTGGATAGGAAGACCGGCAAACACTGGAGCAAATAAAGAAATCTGGGAAGTACAGTCATCTTCACCGACTGTACTCTCCCAGCCATAGTAAGTGGTAGACTATGCCATTTCATCAATCAGAGTATTTAGAGTTTGGGAGGTTTTGTTGCAGTTATAGATGACATAGGTGAGGCCACATTTAGAGTATTGTGTTCTGTTCTGGGCACCTTGAATCCGATAGCCTTAAGAGCTAAATCTAACTCTCTCTTGAAAACATCCAGTGAATTGGCCACCACTGCCTTCTGTGGCAGATAATTCCGCACATTCACAACTCTCTGGGTGAAAAAGATTTTCCTTATCTCAGTCCTAAGTGGCCTACCCTTATTCTTAAACTATGACCCCTGGTTCTGGAAGCCCCAAAATTTGGAAAATTTTTCCTGCATCTAGCTTGTCCAATCCTTTAAGAATTTTATATGTTTCCACAAGATCCCCTCTCAGCCTTCTAAATTCCAGTGAATATAAGCCCAGTCGATCCATTCTTTCATTATATGTCAGTCCCGCCATCACGGGAATTAACCTGGTGAACCGAAGCTGCACTCCCTCTGTAGCAAGAATGTCCTTCCTCAAATTAGGAGACCAAAACTGCACACAATATTCCAGGTGTGGTCTCACCAGAGCCCAGTGCAACTGCAGTAGGACCTCCTTGCTCCTAATCTCAAATCCACTTGCTATGAAAGCCAACATGCCAGCTGCTTTCTTCACTGCCTGCTTTACCTGCATGCTTACTTCAGTGACTGGTGTACAAGAACATCCAGGTCTAGTAGCCCCTCCACCTTTCCTAATCTGACAACATGCAGATAATAATGTGCCTTCTTGTTCTTGCCACCAAAGTGGATAACCTCTCATTTATCCACATTATACTCCATCTGACCACTCACCCAACCTATCCAATTCAACCCGCAGCCTCATAGTATCCTCCTCCCAGCTCACACTGTCACCCAGCTTTGTGTCATCCACAAACTTGGGGATGTTACATTTAATTCCTTTGTCTAAATCGTTAATGTATAGTGGACCAAGTGGACATGATGGACCCAAACCACTCCTGCATTGGTGCAGCACCCTCTCCACCCCCCTCCACCTCCCCCCTCTCCTCCCAAGGTGGAGGGGGGTAGGGGGAGAGGGGGTGTAGGGGGAGATGGGGTTAGGGGGAGAGGGGGGTGGGGGAGAGGGGGGTGGGGGAGAGGGGAGTGGGGGGAGAGGGGGGTGGGGGGAGAGGGGGGTGGGGGGAGAGGGGGGTGGGGGGAGAGGGGGGTGGGGGGAGAGGGGGGTGGGGGGAGAGGGGGGTGGGGGGAGAGGGGGTGGGGGGAGAGGGGGGTGGGGGAGAGGGGGGTGGGGGGAGAGGGGGGTGGGGGGAGAGGGGGGTGGGGGGAGAGGGGGGTGGGGGAAGGGGGGGGTAGGGGAAGAGGGGGGTAGGGGAAGAGGGGGGTAGGGGAAGAGGGGGGTAGGGGGAGAAGGGGGGTAGGGGAGAAGGGGGGGAGGGGGTAGGGGGAGAGGAGGGGAGTAGAGGGTGCTGCACCAATGCAGGAGAGGTTTGGGCCCAACGGGTCCACTTGGTCAAGTAATCAATACATTTCCTGAAACATGGGTGTCATCACTGCTGTATTCCATTTCTCTAATTTTATGCTTTGGCTGCGTTTCCCTAACACCACATTCCCACAATCCACATCCCTATTCACTAGTTATTAGTGGGAGCTGCTTTACGTCCTCGTCGTCCACCCTGGGTAGTTCTACAGAACTGGCAACATTTGCAGCAAAGCGTCAACTACGGTTCTCTGAAGCACCAATTGCCACTTTTGATTGTTGTAGTTGACATACGAAAGAAGTTATTAGCCCTCACTATTTCTTCCCCGACAATACCGTTGTCTTAAGCTGAGAGGGGAGAGATTTAAGAGGGACTCAGAGACAACCTTTTCAGTCAGAGGGTAGTCAGTATCTGGAATGAGCTGCCAGAGGAAGCTATGGAAGGGAATACTAAAAAGGCCTTTAAAAGAGCAGGTAGATGAAACTAGGTCAGAGACAGTGGTCGGCGTGGACTGGTAGGGTCGAACGGGCCTGTTTCCGTGCTGTAATTGTCATATGGTGATATGGTTAAAGACATTTAGACAGATATACGAGTAGGAAGAACTTAGAGGGCTTTGGGCCAAATGCAGGGAAATGGGACTAGGCCACTATACCCACTTGATCGGCGTGGACAAGGTGGGTGAAGGGCCTGTTCCTGTACTGTACACCTCTGGAAATAAAGACAACGAACTGGGGCCACAGTTAGATGTGGGCTTATGGCAGTGGTGATGTCTTAATGTTGGGAGGAGAAGCTGCTGAACTTTGCCAGATACAGGTTTCATAGGAGACCTAAAATACAAAGATGCCCAGGCTCTGATGATTGGGAATTTCAACAGCATTTTCACCAACTGGGATACCACTGCAAGGAAGGGGAGAGATGCAGAAGTATTCTCAGAATACACTGAAGAGGAAATATAGAACATAAAACAGTACAGCACAGAAACAGGCCCTTCAGCCCACAATGTCTGTGTCAAACATAATCCCAAGTTAGGCTAATCTTCTCTGTCTGCACATGACCTATATGCTTCCATTACTTGCCTATCCATATGCATCTAAAAGCTTTTTAAGCACCAGTATAGTATCTGCCTCCACTGCAGTGCGTTCCACATACCCACCAGCCTCTGTGTAAACAAATACTTGCCCTGCATATCATCTTTAAATTTTGCCCGTGTCAACTTAAAACTATGCTCTCCGGACCTTAACATTTCAATTCTGGTCAAAAAGCTATCAACACTCAATTTACAACTGCAGCTTGCAGGCAATACAAAGCAGGGGGAGTCAATCATGGAGAACAGAGTGAAGACTTGGAACAAATATGTTCCCATTAAAGAATTGGAGACTCTAATCCAAGAGGCACACAGATCTCGAGGAAAGCATGGGGTTGGCCAAAGCAAAAATAGGGAGATTTAGGATAGATACCAAGAGCCGTAAAAGTAGATACGGAGAGGAGGTGCAGAGGATGTTCGGTTTACAAGGTCAACCAGGAAGACACATGGGTGAAGAACACTGACATATAAGCAACAAAAGCACTTGAGATGTTGTGTAAAGTATGGAAAATGAAAAAATGGAAAGAAAATAGAGAGCTGTGTCGCTGACCAGACAACAGCTTGTATTTGGAGGCAGTGTCCAGTTCTAAACACACCTCTTTTTTAGTTTAGTGTAGAGATACCGTGCTGAAACACACCCTTTGGCTCACCAAGTCCATACCTGACCAGCGATCCCTGCACGGGAACACTATCCTACACATTAGGGACAATTTACAATTATACCAAGCCAATTAGCCTACAACCCCCAACATGTTTGGCGATCGGGAGGAAACCAAAGCACCCGTAGAAAACCCACGCAGGTCACGGGGAGAACGTACAAACTCCATGCAGACAGCAGCCAGAGTCAGGTTCGAAACGGGTATCTAGCGCTGTGAGGCAGCAATTCTACTGCTGCACTACCATGCCACCCTTTGCACTGGTCTTTCACAGAAGAGGGCAGTGGTATCAGCTGTGACGTTGAGGTGGTGAAAGTGAAATAATGTGCAAGAATGGAGCTGATAGCGATATCAGTTTTGTAGAATCTTTAATTTAAACAGCCCATCACACATACAGAATAGAGAGATTGGCGGAAAAGTTGCATCAGCTGAATGTGGAAAACTAAGTTACCTGCTCCTTCATATCAATATTGCTGCCTTTTCAAACTTGCTGTCTTTACTTTTTAATACCTGTTCTAATATTCTGTGTCAAATTTTAATTGGTCATGGCCCATTTGCACTGAATAGATACATTGCTATTGCTCCTGTACAGACAATATATAAATCCCAATTCTTCTTGCCGTACACAACACACAGTTTACCCCTGTTGGAAATTACTCACTCAGAGAACCCAGGATCAGTAGCAGAACCCTCATTTCACCAGGTGACATTCTGCAAATGAAAGCACAGAATTAAAATCAGAGAGAAATGAGGTACAAGGGTCTTGTGCAAGCTGTAAAGTGGGACAGCAATTAATAGTGGGTGAAACACATGACTCCCTGACTGGGAGATCTACAGACAAACGTAAGATCTCCCTCTCAGCGTTGTACAGGAAAATTAATTACAATCAATTAACATGAGGTAAAATTATGAGATTGATCAAGTGGTGATGTCTTCTTACCTGATTCTGCAGAGGTGCTGCTGCCTGGGATGGAGGGAGATAAGACCACCTGCAACCTCCTCAGTCCCGGGTACTCTACCGTGAGTGTTGACAGACTCAGCGACAGCTCACCCACTACCTTCCACATCCACTTCCCGAGTGAATAACTGCAGGGCTGGATAACAGTGCAGCCGATGCGGGTTTGGGGAAAACATGCAAAGCAGACAAACCAACACCCCCCATTCTGTGTCTGTGGAATGAAGAGTCCATTGTTTCCCGTCGACTTCCTCTAACAACCGCAGATCAGTGAAGGGTCAGCACTGAGCAGGGGGCTGCAATTGTAACAGACAAATGTATCAGAGAGGAAATACACTGTAGGTCCTGAAAAATCTGGCCAAATGACCAGGTGACCATTATTACACAGAGGGCCATACTGGAACAGAAATGGACATAAGTATTAACAGAGGGAGTAGTCATCGGATAAAAGCTGCCAGTGGACTGTGTATTGGAAATGTAATGGACAGTGTGGGCTAGAGAGGAAGTAGCCACAAAATAATCCATGCCAGAGAATTTTATCAGATTTATCGTCCATCATCCCACGTGGCAGCATTGTGCTGTGTGGTGGATCTACAGTGAACAGAGGGGGCTGCAAAAGGAAACTGGCAGGATCATTCCTGTTGTACTAAAACATGTCGCATCAGATATTGGTGTCTGTGCTCCGGTCCCAGAACAGACAGTAAACAGGATATTGGCAGCTGAAGCACAACTACGGCATGCAAACAGGCTCTTTGGCCCAACTCCCGTTTGCCTCTGCCTGACCATAATTATCCCTCTAATCCTTTTCGATCCATGAACCTGTCCAAAAGACTTTCAAATGTCATAATTGTTCCTGCCTTTACCACTTCTGGCAATTCATTCCATACATCCATCACCCTCTGTGTGAATAAAACTGTCTCACACGTCCTATTTAAATCTTTCCCTGCTCACATTAGGACATTGAATAGCACATCACAGAAACAACCCTATGGCCCACAATCTCTATGCCGAATGCAGCACGATAAAATTAATCATATCTCCTTGCAAAAGATGTTATAGAGGTATATAAAATCATGAGGGAAATAAGTAGGGTAAACGTGCATGGTCTTTTCCCAAGTGTTGGGGAATCAAGAACCAGTGGACATAGGTTTAAGGTAAGAGCGGAAAAAATTAACAGGAACTTGGGAGTAATTTTTTCACTCAGAGGATGGTGGGTAAATGGAACATGCTGCCAGTGGATGTAGTTGATGCAGGACTATAACGGCATTAAAAAGATACTTGGACAGGTACATGGAAAGGTTTAGAAGGAAATGGGCCAATGGGACTACCTAAACTAGGGGATCTTAGCCGACATTAATGAATTGGGCCGAAGGGTTTTTTCCCTGCTGCATGACGACATATGATCAATATCCCTCCATTCCCTGCAGGTCCACGAGCCTATCTGTAAACCTCTCCGATGCCACTATTGTATCTGTTTCCTCACCACCCATGGCAGGATGTTCCAGGCACCCATCACCCTGTGTAAAAAAAAAAAAACCTACACATCTACTTTAAACTTTGTCTCTCTCACCTTAAATCTATTCCCTCTAGTGTTTGACAATTTCACATTGGGAAAGAAGGTCCAACTGACTTGTCTCTCTATACCTTCCGTAACTTTATATACTTCCATCAGCTATCCTCTCCTTGTAGTCACATGTGGCTGTGCCTAACGGCTGCGGCTCGCTGGCAGTCTGTTTGTCTTTTTTCCTTTTTTTTGTTTGTGTGTCGGTGTTGGGATGGTTTATATTTCTGTTTTTGGCTGTGTATGTGTGGGTGGGGGGGGGGGGGCGGGGGGTGGTGGGGTGGGTGAAACCTTTCTTTTTTTAGGTCTCTTCCCCGGGGCGCAGCTTGGCCGCGGGGCCTTCCATCGCCCGCGGGGCCTTCCATCGCCCGCGAGGCCTTCCATCGCCCGGCGCAGCTCGGCCGCTGGACTTAACATCGCCAGCGCGGCTCGGCCGCGGGTCACAACAGTGCCCGGCGCGGCTCAGCCGCGGGGCCTTCCATCGCCCGGTACGGCCACGGGACGTTTCAGCGCTCGGTGCGGCTCGGCCGCGGGGCCTTCCATCGCCCGGTGCGGCTCGGTTCAGCCTTCCATCACAGTGAGGGGGTGTTTGGAGTCACTGTGATGGATGTTTGTGTTGGGGTCGTGTGTCCTGTGTTCTTTTCTTTTTTGTTGTGTTCTGTGACTGCTGGAAATGTAATTTCGTTCGGTATCTGTACCGAATGACAATAAAGTTCTGTACTGTAGGTAATAGCCCATAATCCAGCCAGACATTAAACCCATGGCCTCCAGCTTTAGTCAGCCTATAGAGGCCTCCAACCTCTGCCTTGGTAAAATGAATGCAAGCATCAATCTTATCTATGCCCCTCGTAATTTAATAAACCTCGGCAAGGTCACCTCACAGCCTCCTTCACTCCAAAAAAGAAACAGCCCCCACGCATCCAAGCTCTCCTCACATCTTGAGCATTCCTGTCCCGGCAACATCCTTCTGCAGCCTCTCTATCTCAATCACATTCTTTTCATTCAATAGCATGGTGACCAGAAATAATAATAATAATAATAATAATGTATTTTATTTATATAGAGGTTTTCATATACTCAAAGACGCTTTACAGAGATTTAGAGAACATAGGGAAATGAATAAATATATAAATAAGTAAATAAATAAACGAACAGAGAAAGGAGACAGAAGGTGAGGTGACCTTCAGTGGTTGAAGGCAGTACTGAACAGGTGAGACTTCAGCGATGTTTTGAATGTGGTGAGTGTGGAGGAGTCTCTAACGGTTTGGGGTAGTGAGTTCCATAGGGTGGGAGCAGCGATGGAGAAAGCCCTGTCCCCCCAGGATCTGAGTTTGCACATGATACTCATGTAGTCTCACTAATGTTCTATCCAGATGCAAGGTGATGTCCTAACCCTTCACTCAATGTCCTGTCCAATGAAGGCAACAACGCCATATGCCTTCTTCACACTGTAAATGAAAGGACCCAGGAGTGTAACACTGTAAATGACAGGGCCCAGGAGTATAACACTGCAAATAACAGGGCCCAGGAGTTTAACACTGTATGGAGGATGGTGATGGCAGAGGCTATCACAACATTTCAGAAGTATCTAGATGAGCACTTGAATCACCAAGGCCTAGAAGGTGACAGATCATATATTGATATCTGGGAATGATATAAATTGATACTTAATGATCAGTATGGACAAGGTGAACTGAATGGCCTGTATCCGTGCTGTATGACACTTTGACTATATCAGTTGAAGCCTGGGGCAGATCAGTTATGATTGCATTGACACAGGGCAGGCAATCTACTTTTGTCCCTGTTTTGCTGTGTTCCTGTGAGAAGACACTGAGTGATCTTGGCAGTCATTGATGGAGGATTCTAATTCAATGATAAATAATGCAGTGGTGGAACAGCAGAAAAGGACACAGGAAATTCACTCCTTGGTCGAGCAGGCCAGAACTTTATAACTCGGGAGTGCAGGAAGATGAGGGGTGATATTATAGAGGCGTATCATTTCATGCGAGGAATACATAGTATAAATGCACAGTCTTTTCCCCAGAGTAGGGGAATCAAAACCAGAGGCCATGGATTGAAGGTGAGGGGGGTAAGATTGAATAGAAAGGAACGTGAGGGGCAACTTTTTTTTTTTAAATGCAAAGGGTGGTAGGTATATGGAACGAGCTGTGGCCTTTCACAAAATGTTACCTGTGCCCGATATGTAAAGTACTTTGTTTTCCGTCTAGATGTTTCTTGTTACAAACAGGATTGTGGGAATGGTGGCAAATTAATCTGCAGCGCTTCCATTGGAAATGTTATGATGGCAGATTTGAATTTGGTACACAGAAACAAGTATTTAAGCCCTTCCACTCAAACTCCTATGAAAACTGCCTCTCTCTGTCCATGCCCTCCTCCTATCCTCAGCCACTCTCCTTTTCCATAAATTCTCGTTTTCTTGTCGCTCAATTTGCATCTGAGCCCTTTCATCAATGGTTACCTGATTCCTTGGTGTGAAAGGTCCCTTGTTCTCAGTCTATGGATTTCCTGGTAAAAACAGGGATGACAGAGCAGGAAAGTGAACCCTTTAGTAATGTAGTGGTTGCAAAAACAAGGGTGTTTTGTATGGAAGTTACTGCAGAGGAACAGGCCATTCAGCCCAACAACATTGACTTGTTTTATACTGCACACCAACATCCTGCAATGTGGAAGCACTGTGCACTCAGCTGTGTCCTGGGACTGCAGTGAAAGAGGAGACTGGACAAGGAACATCCACACAATCATTCCTCATTCACGAAAAATTACATCAGTTTATCTAAAGATCTGAATTGGAGGCAGCCATATATCTTGGACCATTAAAAATTATGGAGAGTACTGCAACGAGGGAGACAGATGGGACCACTAAACGGTTTGAAAATTAGCATGAGAACATCGTGACTGAGCTCAACACAGAGGAAATAGTGGAACAAGACATAACACATACTGGAAAACAGGGATCATCAGTTATTCACTCAAGCTTCCAAGGATACTGATTCTCATTCTGTACAACCACTTGTCACTCTCTCCTGTTCCCTCATATTCCAGTCCTCATTTCACCAATTGCCCTTTTGATTCTTTATGTCGAATTTTGCTCAGTTTGCATCCTTCCATTCACCAATGTTACCTGCGCTCCTGATATTGAAAGTTGCTTGTTTCCACTTTCTTCAGTCTGACCAACCCAAAATGGCTTTCCATTCCTTCAGCAAACTCTGCCTGAGCCGTTGTATTACTCCAGCATTTTGCTCAAGATTCCAGTAATTGTCGTTCCCGAATCTTGCTCTCATTTTGCCAGGATGGTTGAAGGGGGCAGAATTGACCAGAACATGTGTTTCCGTTTGACCTGCAATGGCCACAGAAGGGAAGATGAATTATTTATGTCCCTGCATAGAAACAGGCCGTTCTGCCCAGCAGCTCCATGATATGTTTTACATTCTACATCAACCTCCTGTAACGTGGCAGCTCTGGACACTCAGCTGTGCGGTGGGACTACAGTAACAGAGAGGACTGGAAAAGGAACATCCACAAAATCATTTGTTTTGCACATTGGTGTCAGTGCTCGAGAACTATCATGAGCAGACACCACATGGGGCCTTGGCAGCTGCAAAACAGCCAAAACTAGAAAATGTTGTTGGGACTTTTGAGTTTAAAGGGAGAGAATGGATAAGCTGTCTATTTTCCCTGGAGCAAGGATAAAACCTGAGTAGTGTCTTTATGGAGGTTTATAAAATTGAGGAATGTTAGTAAGCTGGATAGTCACAATCTCTTTCTCCGGATAAAAGTCATAGGTTTAAGGAGTGACACATTTTTCAGAGTGTGATGAGTATATGGAATGAGCAGCCAGAGGAAGTGGTTGAGGCATGTACTATTATCATGTATTAAAGAAATTTGAAGAGCTACTTGGACAATAAAGACACACAACAAACTGCATATTCTGCAATTCTGACCAAAACTCCAAGTGCTGGAAGAGCTCAGCAGGTCAAGCAGCATTGTGGAGGGAGTGGACAGGTGATGTTTCATGTCAGGCCCCCTCTTCAGACTCAGACCACCATCTGTCCATTCCCTCTACAGATGCTATCTGTCCGGCTGTGTTGCTCCAACACTTCGAGGAACACTTGCTCAGGGATATAGGCAAACCACTGACATGTTGGGCCAAAGTGCATGCTTCCATGCTGTTCAACTCTCTGCCAGCTATGAAAACATTAAATGTGCAGATGAGTAGCTAAGATATATCAGATGCTGCACGGAATGGATTGCAGAGATAAGGAGGAGTAAGACTATAGAGGGAACTGAAAATCATAAGATGTTGTCACTGACCCCTCAAGGTACCACAGAATGTCTCTGTCTGTCTTCCCAGAAAGCCTCTTACTTAATCTCGTACTTTTCAGTTGTTAATATTGCCCAATATGCAACGACTGGTGTTTTTTTTGTCAGAAGTGAAGAATCCTCTATTCTTGCTTTGCAACCGGCATCTCACAAACATGATATCAGGAATGGGTAAAAATGATTGAAGGAGTGAGTCCATTGGATCGTCAATGGAACCGAAAGCTGGAAAGAATTATTTAGAATTCACCACACAGGAATGTCCAGTTCAGGCCAAAATCACAGCCATGCCATGTGCCCATCCCAGCTTGCTGCAATCACGCAATTCTGTTCCTGTCAAAATTAACATCATCGTTCCTAACATTATGTACTTTACAACACTCTCATCGCTCAGTGTCCAACATTAATAGTGAGTGTTCCTGGGGAGGGATGTACCTTTTCTCTGGATGTTTATTATCCAATCCATTCTATATATTATATTCCAGTACACAGAGGGCCAACATTAGCTCACTGCTGGTGTGGGAGAAAATTATCCTGCAGATGATGCCTCTCTCACACTCATGTCCTCTGATTCACCATCTCTGCTCACTGTGCACCAGCCCCCCACTCCCTCTCCTGCCTTACCCAGCTGTGCTCCTCCCAAAACAAGGCATCTTAGACAGGCACGGATCGAGAGAATGGGTTTAAACCGGGCAAACGGAACTTAATGAAAAACAATGCCATCGGACAAAGTCAGCATGGATTTACAAAAGGCAAATAATGTCTGACGAATCTTATAGAATTTTTCGAGGATGTAACTAGTAGAGTGGATAAGGGAGAACCAGTCGATGTGTTGTATCTGGACTTTCAGAAGGCCTTCGTCAAGGTCCCACATAGGAGATTGGTGTACAAACTTAAAGCACACGGTATTGAGGGTTCAGTGTTGAGGTGGATAGAAAATTGGTTGGCGGACAGGAAGCAAAGAGTAGGGATAAACGGGTCCTTTTCGGAATGGCAGGCAGTGACTAGTGGGGTACCGCAAGGCTCAGTGCTGGGACCCCAGTTATTTACAGTGTATATTAATGATTTGGACGAGGGAATTGAATGCAACATCTCTAAGTTTGCGGATGACACGAAGCTGGGTGGCAGTGTTAGCTGCGAGGAGGATGCTAGGAGGCTGCAGAGTGACTTGGATAGATTAGGCGAGTGGGCAAATGCATGGCAGATGCAATATAATGTGGATAAATGTGAGGTTATCCACTTTGGCGGCAAGAACAGGAAAGCAGAGTATTACCTGAATGGTGACCGATTAGGAGAAGGGGAGATGCAACGTGACCTGGGTGTCATGGTGCACCAGCCATTGAAAGCAAGCGTGCAGGTGCAACAGGCAGTGAAGAAAGCGAATGGTATGTTGGCATTCATAGCAAGAGGATTTGAGTTTAGAAGCAGGGACTGCAGTTGTACAGGGCATTGGTGAGACCGCACCTGGAGTATTGTGTGCAGTTTTGGTCTCCTAATCTGAGGAAAGACGTTCTTGCCTTAGAGGGAGTACAGAGAAGGTTCACCAGATTGATCCCTGGGATGGCGGGACTTTCATATGAAGAAAGACTGGATAGACTAGGCTTGTACTCGCTGGAATTTAGAAGACTGAGGGGGGATCTTATGGAAACATATAAAATTCTTAAGGGGTTGGAGAGGCTAGATGCGGGAAGATTGTTCCCGATGTTGGAGTCCAGAACCAGGGGTCACAGCTTAAGGATAAGGGGGAAGTCTTTTAGGACCGAGATGAGAAAACATTTCTTCACACAGAGAGTGGTGAGTCTGTGGAATTCTCTGCCACAGAAGGTAGTTGAGGCCAGTTCATTGGCTATATTTAAGAGGGAATTAGATGTGGCCCTTGTGGCTAAAGGGATCGGGGGTATGGAGAGAAGGTTACAGGTTACTGAGCTGGATGATCAGCCATGATCATATTGAATGGCGGTGCAGGCTCAAAGGGCCGAATGGCCTACTCCTGCACCTATTTTCTATGTTTCTATGTAATGCGAGGTTAAGCACTTGTGTGAAGTATGAAAAGGCAGTAGAAATCAAAAGTGGGTGGAGTGCAGACAGATCGAGATGTTCTTGTGCATGAGACACCTGACAGTCGACATGAAGGTGCGACAAACGTCAGGAAGGTAAGCAGCACATTGGGATTTATTGCAAGCGGGGTTGGAGATGAAAATACAGTTTAAGTTTAAGTGCGATGTTGGTCTCGTTATTTAAGAGTACATTTGCATTCAAAATAGCCCAGAAGAGATTAACTCACCTAATTTCAGGGATAAAGCTTTTATACTACCACAAATGTCTAAAAGTGTTGGGTTGTGTTGTTTGGAGTTGACAAGGATGCGGGATGAGGGGTGAGCCACACACGGTCCCACAGCGGCAGAACAGTGTAGTTGTTGGGACAGAGTCAGAGATAAACAGCATGGAAACAGGACCTTTGAGTGCACACCAAGCATCCTTTAAAAAAGAAATCCTACCCTCAACTATGTTATTCTCCCCCATTTTATCTTTGGGCTTGCTTTGTTTTTCACTAATATTGTTTTTATTAATGAACTGAAAATGTATTTGTTTTTATGTTATCGTTTAGACGTATTATGGTACTGCAAATAAGAATTTCATTGCTCCATTTCGGTAAATATATTACAATCTCTCTCTTCTCCCTCCTCCCTTCTCCTATTCCCCCATCCTCTCCCCCCACCCCCTTTCCCGCTGCCTCTTCCCATTCTGCCCACCCAAATTGCTCCATTCACCACAACACAGAACAATGTAAAAGATAGAATTAAAAGAAAGTACCATCAATGATGTTTTGGGAGCTGAGAAGACACCCACAAGATCAAAGGGAGAATGTGTAAATTCCACACAGTCAGCACCCGAGGTCTCGTTCGATGCCAGATGATGGGAGAGCCGAGGCAGCAGCTCTACTAGCTGCACCACTGTGAGATGTTTTGAACAAGACTATTTAAGAGGGGAATTATTGAAAAGGGCAGCAAGAATAAATCAGGGAGCTACAGAACAGTGGGCCCGATATCAGTGGCGCAGAGGTTATTTGAGAGAAGTTGGAGGGACTGGATCTACACCATTTGGACAGGCATGGACATTCTCAAGGGGAGGGTGAGTGCTGTGCATGTTGGCACCAATGACATTAGGAAAATGGAAGAGGTCCCGCAAAATGAATATACGTAGTTAGGCAAATGGTTCAAAAGCAGGACCTCCAGTACCATGTGCTAATGACGGCAAGTACAAGAAATTTGGACAGATAAATGTGTGGCTGAGGAGTTGTTGCAGACAGAAAGCAAAGAGTGGGGATAAATGGGTCCCTTTCAGAATGGCAGGCAGTGACTAGTTGGGTACCGCAAGGCTCGGTGTTGGGACTGCAGTTATTTACAATATACATCAATGACTTGGATGAAGGGATTAAAAGTACCATTAGCAAATTTGCCGATGATACAAAGCTAGGTGGCAGTGTGAACTGTGAGGAAAATGCTATGAGGTTGCAGGGTGACTTGGACACGTTGTGTGAGTGGGCGGATGCATGGCGGATGCATGGCAGATGCAGTTTAATGTAGATAAGTGTGAGGTTATCCACTTTGGTGGTATGAATAGGAAGGCAGATTATTATTTGAATGGTGTCAAGTTAGGAAAAGGGGACGTACAACGTGATCTGGGTGTCTTAGTGCATCAGTCACTGAAAGGAAGCATGCAGGTACAGCAGGCAGTGAAGAAAGCCAATGGAATGTTGGCCTTCATAACAAGAGGAGTTGAGTATAGGAGCAAAGAGGTCCTTCTGCAGATGTACAGGGCCCTAGTGAGACCGCACCTGGAGTACTGTGTGCAGTTTTGGTCTCCAAATTTGAGGAAGGATATTCTTGCCATTGAGGGCGTGCAGCGTAGGTTTACTAGGTTAATTCCCGGAATGGCGGGACTGTCATATGTTGAAAGACTGGAGCGACTAGGTTTGTATACACTGGAATTTAGAAGGATGAGAGGGGATCTTATCGAAACGTATAAGATTATTAAGGGGTTGGACATGTTAGAGGCAGGAAACATGTTCCCAATGTTGGGGGAGTCCAGAACCAGGGGCCACAGTTTAAGAATAAGGGGTAGGCCATTTGGAACAGAGATGAGGAAAAACTTTTTTAGTCAGAGAGTTATGAATCTGTGGAATTCTCTGCCTCAGAGGGCAGTGGAGGCCAATTCTCTGAATACATTCAAGAGAGAGCTAGATAGAGCTCTTAAGGATAGCGGAGTCAGGAGGTATGGGGAGAAAGCAGGAACGGGGTACTGATTGAGAATGATCAGCCATGATCACATTGAATGGCGGTGCTGGCTCGAAGGGCCGAATGGCCTACTCCTGCACCTATTGTCTATTGTCTATTGGTAGGGATTTAGATTTATGAACCATTGGAATCTCTTCTGGGGCAGAGGTGATCCATACAAGAAGGACGGGTTACACTTGAACTGGAGACCAACCAATATCCTGACAGGAAAGTTTGCTGCTGGTAATCGGGTGGGTTCAAATTAAAATTGCTGGGTGGAGGGGGGGGAAGGAGTTCATTGCAGAACTGAGAGAACTGAGGCAGGTGAGTGGCTGGAACTCGGTATGGAAGGTGATAAAGAAAGCTCACTAGGCGGGATAGCACAGCAGGAAGCAACGTAGGACTGTTGTGAATTTGTGGAATCACCCACAGATTTGTGAATTTGTGGAATCACCCAGAGAGCAAAGAATTTGTGAATTTGTGGAATTCTCTGCCACAGAAGGTAGTGGAGGCAAATTCACTGGAATAATTGAAAAGAGTTAGATAGAGCTCTTGGGGCTAGTGGAATCAAAGGCTATGGGGAGAAGGCAGGCATGGGTTAGAGTGATAGAGTGATATATTGTGGAAACAGGCTCTTCAGCCTAACTCGCCCACACCGACCAACAATGTCCCAGCTACCCTAGTCCCACTTGCCTGCACTTGGTCCATAACCCTCCAAACCTGTCATATCCATGTACCTGTCCAACTGTTTCTTAAACGATGGGCTTGGTCCAGCCTCAACTACCTCCTCTGGCAGCTTGTTCCACACACCCACCACCCTCTGCGTGAAAAAATAACTGTTCAGATTCCTATTAAATCTTTTCCACTTCAGCTTGAGCCTATGTCCTCTGGTCCTCGATTCCCCTACTCTGGGTAAAAGACTGTGCATCGACCCAATCTATTCCTCTCATGATTTTGTGTACCTCTATAAGATCCCTCATCCTCCTATGCTCCATGGAACAAAGACCCAGCTTATTCAACCTCCCCCTTTAGCTCACACCCTCTAGTCCTGGCAACATCCTCTGAACCCTTTCAAGCTTGACAATATCTTTCCAATAACATGGTGCCCAGAACTGAACACAATATTCTAAATGCAGTCTCACCAAGGTCTTCTTCAACTGCAACATGACCTCCCAACTTCTATACTCAATACTCTGACTGATGAACGCCAAAGTGTCAAAAGCCTTTTTGACTACTTTATCTACCTGCGACTCGACTTTCAAGGAACCATGCACTTGTACTCCTAGATCCCTCTGCTCTACAACACTAGCCAGAGGCTTACCATTTACTGTGTAGGTCCTGCTTTTGTTCGACAACCTAAAATGCAACACCTCACACTTCTCTGTATTAAATTCAATCAACCATTCCTCCACCCACGTGGCCAATCATTCCAAATCCTGCTGCAATCATTCACAACCATCTTCACTATCTGCAAAACCACTAACTTTTGTATCATCAGCAAACTTGCTGATCTTGTCCTGTATGTTCTCATCCAAATTATTGACTTAGATGACAAACAGTAACGGGCCGAGCACCGAACCCTGTGGCACACCACCAGTCACAGGCCTCCATTCTGAGAAGCAACTTTCCACCATCACCCTATGCTTCCTGATTACTGCTTACTTCCGGGTTACTGATTGTGGATGATCAGCCATGATCCCAATGAATGGCGGTGCAGGCTCAAAGAGCCGAATGGCCTACTCCTGCACCTATTTTCTATGTTTCTTTGTTTCTATTGAATTGCATCTATTTAATGGGAGAGGCCTGATGGGCAAGACTTGGATAGGTATATGCGACTGGGACATTTTAAACATTACAAAAACATCGCTAGGCAAGGTACAGAACTGGCAGCTTAATGATCTCGGGTACAGGTGCGAGAGGTACAAGATAGAGGTGGGGGTAAAAGAGGAGGGGATGGTGCTCGATTGATTAAGAAGAATGTCACAGCAGTAATCAGATGACATTTCTGATGGGTCTTGCAATGAGGTTATAGGGGTGGAGCTGAGAAATAAAAAACAGATGATTAGCTTGTTGGGAGTGTAATAGAGGCCCTTAAATAGTCAACGGGAATTATAAGAACAAATGTGCGAGGAGATTTCCGACAGCTGATTAATAGGGTCACCACCATCGGCAATTTTAACTTTCCCAATATAGACTGGGACTGACAGAGTGTCAAGGGCTGCGATGGGATGGAATTTGTCAAATGAATTCAGGAAAGTTTCTTTAGGTAATACAGTGCATTCAGAAAGTATTCAGACCCCTTCAGTTCTTCTACATTGTGCTCTGTTACAGCCTTATTTTAAAATTGATTAAATTCACTTTTGTTATCATCAATCTACACACAATACCCCAGAATAAAAAAGCGAAAACAGGTGTTTTGAATTTTTTTTAAAGTAATTTGAAAAGAAATAACTGAAATATCATATTTACATAAGTATTCAGACCCTTTTCTATGACACTCAAAATTGAGCTTTTGTTCATTCTATTTCTATTGATTATCCTTGAGGTGTTTCTACAACTTGACTGGAGTCCACCAGTGGTAAATTAAATTGATTGGACATGACTTGGAAAGGCACCCACCTATCTACATAAGGTCCCACAGTTGAAAATGCATGTCAGGGTAAAAATCAAGCCATGAAGACGATGGAATTGTCCATAGATGTCCGAGACAGGATTGTGTTGAGACATATCTGGGGAAGGGTATAAAACAATTTCTGCAGAATTGCAGGTCCCAAAGAGCATAGTGTCCTCCATCATTCTTAAATGGAAGAACTTTGGAACCACCAAGACGCTTCATAGAGCTGGCTGCCCGGCCAAACTAAGCAATCAGGAGAGAAGGGCCTTGGTCAGGGAGGTGACCAAGAACCCAATAGTCACTCTAACAGAGCTCCAGAGTTCCTCTGTAAAGATGGGAGAATTTTCCAGAAGGACAACTATATCTGCAGCACTCCACCAATCAGACCTTTATGGTGGAATGGCCAGACGGAAGCCACTCCTCAGTAAAAGGCACATGATAGCCCGCTTGGAGTTTGCCAAAAGGCACCTAAAACACTCTCAGACCATGAGAAACATGATTCTCTAGTCTGATGAAACCAAGATTGAAATCTTTGGCCTGAATGTCAAGCGGCACCGCTCATCACCTGACCAATACCATATCTACGGTGAAGCATGGTGGTGGCAGCATCATGCTGTGGGGATGTTTTTCAGTGGCAGGAACTGGGAGACTAGTCAGGTTCGAGGGAAAGATGAATGGAGCAAAGTACAGAGAGATCCTTGATGAAAACCTGCTCCAGAGCGTTCTGGACCTCCGATTGGGGCGGGCGTTTATGATTAAAAAATGAATTAAATCCATTTTAAAATAAGGCTCTAACGTAGAAAATGTGGAAAAAGTGAAGGGGTCTGAATACTTTCTGAATGCACTGTATGTAGAGGCCACTATTGGAGAGGGCAAAGCTTGATCTTCTCTTTGGAAATTGGGACAGGCAAGTGTCTGAAATGTCAGTGGATGAGCGTTTTAGGGCCAGTGACCAGTTCTGTTAGCTTTAAAATAGTTATGGATAAAGAGACGGTGGGCCCACAGTTAAAATTCTAAATTGGGACTAGTGTAACTTTGATGGTATGAGACAGGTACTTGCTCAAGTTGATGGAGTAGGTTGTTTGCAGGCAAAGGAACATCTGGAAAGTGGGATGCTTTTAAAAGTGTGATGGCATGAGCTCAGAGCATGCATGTTCCAATTCGAGCAAAGGGCAAGGCAGGTGGGAGTAACGAAGCCTGCATGATCAGAGAAATTGAGCCTCTTGTCTGGAAAAAGGAGGCATGGAACTTGCATAGGCAGCTGGGATCAAGTGTAACCCTGGAGAAGTTTTGGGAAAATCAGGAGGGCAAAACATAAGGAAATAATATTAAGGAAAATCCAGAGAGATTTTATGTACATTAAGATAAAGAGGGTCAATAGAGAGAGAATAGGGTCCTCCAGAAACCAAAATGGTTATCTCCGTGTGCTGCAGGAGATGGGCAAGGTCCTCAGTTAGGACAGTCTGTAATATGGTTGAAGAGGTGCTGGATCTCCTAAGGTAATTGAAAGTACATAAATCTCCTGCACCTGATCAGACATATCCGAGAATACCGTAGGTAGCTTGAGAAGAATTGCAGGATCCCTGGCTGAGATATATGAATCATCATTAGGCACGGGTGAGGTGCCGCACGAGTGGAGGGTGGCTAATGTTGTGCCCCTATTTAAGAAGGGCTGCAAGGAATAGCCTGGGAACTGTAGACCAGGAAGCCTAACATCTGTGGTTGGCAAATTACTGGGAAGGATTCTGAGATAAGACACACATGCATTTGGATTAGGCTTGTATACACTGGAATTTAGAAGGATGAGAGGAGGTCTTATCGAAACGTATAACATTATTAAGGGGTTGGACACGTTAGAGACAGGAAACATGTTCCCAATGTTGGGGAAGTCCAGAACAAGGGGCCACAGTTTAAGAATAAGGGGTAGGCCATTTAGAACTGAGATGAGGAAAAACTTTTTCAGTCAGAGAGTTGTGAATCTGTGGAATTCTCTGCCTCAGAAGGCAGTGGAAGCCAATTCTCTGAATGCATTCAAGAGAGAGCTGGATAGAGCTCTTAAGGATAGCGGAGTCAGGGGGTATGGGGAGAAGGCAGGAACGGGGTACTGATTGAGAACGGTGCTGGCTCGAAGGGCCAAATGGCCTCCTCCTGCACCTATTGTCTATTGCCTATTGTCTATTGACATGGGCTGATTAGAGTTACACAGCGTGGAAACAGGCCTTTCAGTCCAACTTCCCCACGTCGACCCATATGCCCCATGAACACTAATCCTACCTGCCTGGATTTGGCCCAAATCCTTCCAAACCTATCCTTCTACCTGTTCAAATGTTTATTAAATGTTATGACAGTACCTACTTCAACTACCTCCTCTGGCAGGTTGTTCCATATATCTACTACCTTTTGATGTAAAATGGTTTTTTTTTTAAAGTGAGTGGGGAAAGATTTATCAGGAACCTAACTCCTCTGATTCTTGACTGATTTGGAATAGTCAGCATGGTTTTGCATATGGGAGATTCCAAATACAAATCTAATTGAGTTATTTGAAGAAGCAACCAAAAATGTAATTGACATTTGTCTATATAGTTTTCAGCAAGGAATTTGGTCAGGTTGTGCATATTTGGCTGCTCTGGAAGGGAGTGCTGGATCGAGAATTGGCTTCATGGAAGAAAGCTGAAGGTGATGGTGGAAAGTAGTTTTTCAGACTGGAGGATTGTGACTAGTGGAGCGCCTCAGGGATCGGTGCTGAGTCCATATCTGTTAGTGGTTTACATCAATGATTTGGATGAGAATGCACAAGTCATGAATTGCAAGTTTGCAGATGACACTAAAGTGAGTGCTATTGAAGATAGCAACAATGGTGACCAAAATTCACAACAGGATCTTGATCAGCTATGTAATTGGGCTGAGGAATGGTTAATGGAATTTAATGCAGATAGGAGCAAGGCATCATTGCATTTTGGAAAGTCAAACTAGGGGAGTATCTTCACAGAGAATGGCAGGGCCGTGGGGAGTGTTGTAGGGCAGAGGGATCTTGAAAGTGCAGCGACAGCCACAACTGATTTCTTGGAACTTGCCTGCGCCTCCATCTTATCTGTCCCTCTCTTCCCCTCTCCTTCCCAGTTCTCCCTCTATCTTCCTGTCTCCACCTATATCCTTCCTTTGTCCCGCCCTCCTGACATCAGTCTGAAGAAGGGTCTAGGCCCGAAACGTCACCCATTCCTTCTCTCCCGAGATGCTGCCTGACCTGCTGAGTTACTCCAGCATTTTGTGAATAAATACCTTTGAAGTGCAGGTGCTCAGTTCGCTCAAAGTGGCCGCACAGGTAGATAATGTGGTCAAGAAGCCTTTAGGTACATTGGCCTTCATCAATGAGTATAAAAATTGGGATGTTATGTTAACAGTTGTACAAGTTGTTGGTGAGGCCCAATTTGAAGTATTGTGTTCAGTTTTGGTCACCCTGTTAGAGGAAGGATATTGTTAAGCTGAAAAGAATGCAAAGAAGATCTATGAAGATGTTGCCAGGACATGAGGGCCTGAGCTATAGGGTGACAAAGATAAATTGCAATGCTTCAAGAAGACAGAATGGGATAGGGAAAGGTTGAGTGCTTAAAATGTTTAAGCTCTTCATGCATTATAATAATTCTGTGCTTCAAAGAAGGTTGAAACTGAGCATGCGTAGCTGACACTGCAGTTTACTTTAGTCAGATTCTGTTCTCTGTTGTCAAAGGATAAATCGCAATCATAAAGCAATAAAATAAGGTTGAAAGGGTAACAGGATATTTGCTTATCTGTAATGGTGTAGAATTGGGCTGTGTTTATTCTGCTGTGCTTTCGGAAGTGCGCGATGTATAGTTGTTATAAGACCATTTGGAGGAAGGAAAACCTCTAAAGTGTTTGCCCTGGTAAACCAAACATCAAAAGGAAAATCTGTACATAAGAAGCAGATGATTTTTTTTGTTCGTTGAGCAATCTCTTAAAATTGCTCCAAGTGATCACTGTATTTGGCGCTTTTGAATAAAGTCTTGGTTGTATTGCTAGGTCTTTGTGTTGTGTTTTAAAGTTTTCTTTAACAAGGGGGAGCTGGGCAGGCTAGGGCTTTATTACTTTGAGTTCAGAAGGCTAAGAGGTGATCATATGAAGGTGAATACATTATCGTCTATCTCGTCTGAGCATTTGACAGCACTGGGCCTCCACTCGCCGGAGTTTAGAAAGTTGAGGGGGGACCTCATTGAAAATTACAGAATAATGAAAGGCATAGATAGAATGGATGTGGAAAGCATGTTTCCACTGGTGGGAGAGTTTCGGACCAGAGGTTATAGCCACAGAATGAAAGGGCACTCTTTTAGAAACGAGGTAAGGAGGTAGAGATCAGTCATGATTGAATGGGGAGTGGTCTCGATTGACTAAATGGCCCAATTCTACTCGTGTAACTTGCAAACTTTTATCCTGAGTAGGGAAATCAAGAACCAGATGGACTTAAGTTTAATGTGAGAGGGAAAAGATTCAATAGAAATCTGAGGGCAGCATTTTCATACAGAACGAGCTGCCAGAGGAGGAGGTTAAGACAGGTGCTGTAAAAACATTTAAAAGACATTTGGACAGGTACTTGGATAAGAAAGGTTTAGAGGGATATGGGTCACATTCTGGCAGGTGAGACTAGCGTAGATAGGAAATTTGGTCTGGATAGGCTAGTTGAACTGAAGAGCCTGTTTCTGTGCAGTACGACTCTAGGTCGGATAAGAGATAGTCAGCATTGCTTTGTCCATGGGAAATCTTATTTCACAAACCTGACAAGTATATTTCGAAGATGAGGGCAGGACAGTGAGCAGGGCAATTTACATGGACTCTAGAACACCATTGACAAGTTGCCATATGGTAGACTAGCGTGGAAGGTTAGATCACATGGAATCCAAGCCAAGCTAGACAATTCGATTCAAGATTGGCTTGGAGGAAGCAGTCAATGTGTAGTTTTGGAGCACTGGTTTTCTCATTGGAGGCCTGTGACCAGTGGAGTGATGCAGAAGCCGGTGCTGTTTCCACTGTTGTTTGTTATCTACATTAATAAATTGGATGACAGTGTAGCTAAATTTGTTGGTGAATTTGCAAATTATGGTAATTACACAATAATTGTTCAGGCACATTCAGGGTGAGCATGGCGATGCTGGAATTCTCCACCCTGGAGGTTAAATTGTTGATGATAAAGAGGTCACAGGTCAGTTTTTCAATGATCAGGGAATGAAAAGCTATGTACACTTGGCACAGCAGAGGATTTGAGGAGTGGAGCAAATTGGCTCTGGTCACATTA
Source organism: Rhinoraja longicauda (assembly GCF_053455715.1). Taxonomy (NCBI): domain Eukaryota; kingdom Metazoa; phylum Chordata; class Chondrichthyes; order Rajiformes; family Arhynchobatidae; genus Rhinoraja; species Rhinoraja longicauda. The sequence continues at coordinate 8,309 of NW_027601525.1, read as the reverse complement.
CATTATGGAGCAGGTTTGAGGAGACAGGTGGCCTACTCTCACTTCTACCCTTTTACACCACAATAACAAAAGGGACAGAGTGCTTTGGGAGGTGATTCTAGGGAAGAGGGTCTAATCTGCCATGTCTGGATGATCTAAATTCAAAGAGATAAAGGAAGAGGTGAGATCTTAATGACGAGTAAGCAAGACAAAACACACACCCATCTTCCAGTCCCAGCTCCCTCTTACCTCAGCCTTCCGTGTGTCTGTTGCTGTAATGTTCCCTGTGGCCTTTCACCAGACCTTGCCTCTGTCTCTGACATGTAGAGCCCATTGTTCTCGCTCTATCCGCTTCCTGAAACAAACACGACATCAGTCAGGGACGCGACAAATCTGGCTGCTGGAACTTTAATGAATGTTGGAATACAAAGAGGCATGCAGCACCACAAGTCCCCTTTAATTTTTCCGCTCTCACATTAAACCTACAGACCCTAGTTTCAGAACTTCACCCGATCTGTGCTCACGTGATTTTATAAACAGGTCATCCCCTGAGTTTCTTCACTCCATGGAAATCAATCCCAGCCTATCCAGCCTCTCCTTCTCACTCAAACCCTCCATCCAAGTAATCAACCAATCTATGTTGCATCTTTTGCGGTTTACTAACACCCTTCCTGTAGCAGGGTGATCAGAACTGTACATATCACAGCAGGTGTGGTCTCCCCATGTCTTGTACATTGAGACAGGATGCTGCAGAGCGGACTAGAGACAGATGACCTCTGGTGCTGTCTGCACCCCCTTTACCTCCCTGGCCAGGCTCAGTCTCCCAGTTACAACCCCCTCCGTGTCTCCCTCCTAATCTCCCCCTCCCCAGTTCCAATCCCAATGCCCCTCTGTGTCTGCCTCACGTGTCCTAAACCCTCACCATCCCCTCTGCCCCCCCCCCTCGATCCTGTGCCCATCCCCCTGCCCCCTCCCCACCCGCTCCACTCCCATAACCCTTGCTATCTCCTCTCCATCCTCCTTGTTACCCCTGCGCAACCATCCTCCCCTCCAGCCCCATGCCCTCCCTCCCACCCTGCCTACACCCCTCACTGCCCGTCCTTCTCCCACCCCACTCTCCCCCCACCGCTACGCCCTTCTCTCCTTCTCAGACCCCACCCTGCGCCACTCGGCCCCACCTGTCGTCTCTCCCCGCTCCATCCTCCGTCCCCTCGGGCGCTCCCTCGCTCTCCGACCGTTAAACCGCCATCCTCGCGGAGTTCGCGGTCGCCATGACGGCGTGACGTGGGGCGGGGCTTGCGATCCACCTGACGGCGTGATGTAGCCGGGGCGGGGCTCGCGATCCACCTGACGGCGTGACGTGGGGCGGGGCTCGTGATCCACCTGACGGCGTGACGTGCGGCTAGACTCACGGTCTCCATAACGACGTGACGTAAACAGAGGTCGCGGTCCACCTGACCCTGGTTGATTCTGATTCTGGTTGATTACTGCGCAAACACCTCATAAGTGGTGATCTCGCGCAGGTCGGAGTGATAGACGAGTGATTAAATTTTGATTTATTCACAAAATGCTGGAGTAACTCAGCAGGTCGGGCAGCATCTCGGGAGAGAAGGAATGCGTGACGTTTCGGGTCGAGACCCTTCTTCAGACTCGGGTTAAATTTTGAAGTGGGTCTTTTTAACCGGAGGGCTGGACTCAAGGTCTCCCTGACGACGTGACGTAAACAGGGGTCGCGGTCCAACTGACGGCGTGACGTGGGGCGGGGCTCACGGTCTCCCTGAAGACGTGACGTAAACAGGGGTCGCAGTCCACCAGACGGCATGACGTGGGGCGGGGCTCACGGTCTCCCTGGCGACGTGACGTAAACAGGGGTCGTGGTCCACCTGACGACGTGACGTGGGCTGGACTCAGGACCACCTCAGGGCGAGACGTCTTGGGAATCTTATAGAAACGTACAAAGTTCTTAAGGGGTTGGACAGGCTAGATGCAGGAAGATTGTTCCCCATGTTGGGGAAGTCCAGAACAAGGGGTCACAGTTTAAGGATAAGGGGGAAGTCTTTTAGGACCGAGATGAGAAAGTTTTTTTTCACACAGAGAGTGGTGAATCTGTGGAATTCTCTGCCACAGAGGTAGTTGAGGCCAGTTCATTGGCTATATTTAAGAGGGAGTTAAACATAGAAAATAGGCGCAGGAGTAGGCCATTCGGCCCTTCAAGCCAGCACCGCCATTCAATATGATCATGGCTGATCATCCAAAATCATTACCCCATTCCTGCTTTCTCCCCATATCCTTGGATTCCGTTAGCCCCAAGAGCTATATCTAACTTTCTCTTGAAAACATCCAGCGAATTGGCCTCCACTGCCTTCTGTGGCAGAGAATTCCAGATTCACAACTCTTTGGGTGAAAAAGATTTTTCCTCATCTCAGTTCTAAATGGCCTATCCCTTATACTTAAACTGTGACTCTTAGTTAGATGTGGCCCTTGTGGCTAAAGCGATCAGGGGGGTATGTAGAGAAGGCAGGTAGGGGATACTGAGTTGGATGATCAGCCATGATCATATTGAATGGTGGTGCAGGCTCGAAGGGCCGAATGGCCTACTCCTGCACCTATGTTCTATGTTTCTATGAATCCCGCGGGCTACCTGATGCGTGACGTAGAGGGGAAATCCAATGGCTACCTGACACGTGACGTAGAGGGAATCCCGCGAGGAGCCCGGCCTCCGCCCCTTAGAGAGATCGGGGGGAGTGAGGAGCGGTGGGGGGGAGGGGGGGCAGCTCCACCAGCCGAGTGTCCACATGGTCCTCATGTGCACCAGTGTGTATCCGCCAGCTGTGTGTCCACTGGATCCCAGTGTCCCCAGTCATGGATATGCAGTGCCAAAGTCCCATCACCTGTGTGTCCACAGGGTCCTCATGTTCACCTACTCTTTACAACGGTGAACTGAAGACCGTTGGGCGGGTGGCTGCTGGGTGCAAGTCCGACCCTGTGTCCGGATCTATGAACACAGGAGCTTTGTAGATGCTACAGGATTCCACAACCTCGCCTGTGAGTGGACGGTGGTCTTACTGTGTCAGTGGGTGCCCGGACATAGAAGCTGAGTTTTGCTCGTCCGCCCGTCTCCCTGAAATCTCAGCTGCTCATCAGCCGCACGTTCCTGCGGAAGTCTGAAGAAGGGTCTCGACCCGAAACGTCACCTATTTCTTCTCTCCGGAGATGCGGCCTGTCCCGTTGAGTTTCTCCAGCATTTTCTATTTTCGATTTAAACAAGCATCTGCAGTTCTTTCCTGCACATGGTATGATTTGTGTCATGTGATATATTCTATATCTTATCAGTCTCAGGAATATGTGTGAGTGTGCGCAGTGTACTTTAGTGAAATAAAGACGACCCACAGTGGGAACAGCGTGTACTGAAAACCTGTGCTTGTTTCTATCTACATGCTGAAGTCATAATATCTTACAATGGCGGCGAACTCAACTTGAGTCTGTGAACTTTTAAATACAGTGCAGGACTGTTTTGCAATATGCAGTATTGTTTAATATTTTAAACAGCAAATATGAAGCTGTGTCACAATTGGCCACAGATCCTTCTATCCATGGTATTGTCGTTCAAAACAGCAGAGATGTACAAATCGTCTAGAGTTTGTCAGGCTACCTTTGAGTTGTGTCTATGGGGCAAGATGGCGTCCTTAGGATACATAGGCCGACTGGGGACTTTACAAGAACTGTGAAACCTTTACCTTGTACTGTGAGTGAATGGAAATGTTTTTTTATTGGAAATTACATTATTGAAGCTGAAGAAACAAAGGATGATGATCAAGTGCAGGTAAGAGCACAAAACAAGGTCATCCAAGAACCAAAGAAAGCCATTCTATTAACTGAAATTGGTCCTGAAGTTTATGAAACACGCCAACATCCTAGCCCCAGAGAAAGCAACAAATGTTTCATTTGAGACTGTTCTTTCAAAACTTGATGCTCACTTCAACCCTCAGCCCATAGAGATTGCAGAAAGTTATAAATTTCACATAAGAAACCAGAAGTCTGTTGAGACTGGGTGAGCACATTATCTCATTGAAGAAGTTGTCTCTACACTGCAATTTTGCGACGTTTCTGGATCGAGCTTTGCGTGACAGATTTGTATGCGGGATGCTGGATGAGCGAATCTAATCAAAATTACTGAACACACCAGCCCTAACCTTTGATTTGGCATGCAAAACTGCTTTAGCCATGGAGATGGCATGTCAAAGTGCACATGATTTTCAACCACATGCTGACACAGTCAACAGTTAAAAGGAAGTTCCAAAACACAAGCATGACAAGACAGGGAAAAGGCCTTCACAGCAAACTTCTGGGAAAAGCGCAGATGTGTGCTATGAAAGCTATGGTCAACACACAGCAAATAAGTGCCAGTTCAAGGACTCTAAGTGACACGACATTGTTTGAGCAATCAAGATGACTTGCTGATTGCAACTGTTACTGAGGAGGAGAATCTGGAGAGAGTGAAGTGTTGAAACGGCTTGATGATCACAATATAAAGTTGAAAAGAACCAAATGTGCATTCTTACAGACCGAAGTAGTGTATCTTGGTTTGAAAGCGGATCAACATGGACTACAACCAGTGAAGGAAAAGAATGAAGCTGCAGTAAATGCACCAACACCACAGAATGTGTCTCAACTTCGCTCCTTCCTGGGTATGGTACAGTATTACTCATGCTTCTTACCCGAGTGAGCAACAAAGCTAGCTCCTCTTCACAAGTTGTTGAACAAGGATAAAAAATGGCATTGGTCCAAAGAGCAACAAAATGCTTATGATGCATGTAAGAAGAACTTGACCAGTGATGCATTACTTCTTTACTCCGATACAAATCGTGAGTTAAAGTTAGCTTGTGATGCACCTAGTTGTGGGGTAGGAGCTGTAATTTCCCATGAAATGGAACATGGACAAGAAAAGCCAAGAGCATTTGCAGCACGCACACTTATTATTGGTCCTCGGTCAGCAATACCTGCAATGGCAGCCTCGAGGATGCAGCGATGGGCAGTTCTCCTGTCACAGTATGACTACAGCTCAAAAGAAAATGCTATCGCTGATGCATTGTCGCGTTTGCCTCATGAGGAATCAGATGTGGGCACTGAAGGTGCTATCTACATCACAGAAGCTGTGGACTATGACTTTCCAGTCACAGCAGCTGAAATTGCTGCTGAAACTCAAAAGGACACAGTGCTAAAACAAGTCTATGAACAAACTTTATGTTAACTTGTGTTTATGTTAACTTTTATGTAGATGTGTGTCTTGTTGCTTTTAGTTTAGTATGGCTGTATGGTAATTCGAATTTCACTGTACCTTGACTGGTACATGTGACAATAAACTGACCTTGAACCTTGAACATTGTGTGGGTGGTCAGATATAAATCCATGTACTAATGAACTAAAACCTGATCACAATAGACGACATGAACTGTCATGTGAGCAAGGGTGTATTAAATCGGGTCACAGAGTAGTAGTACCTAATTCTTTAAGACAAAGATTACTTATAGAACTCCATAGTGAACACGCACGTATTGTGGGAATGAAGTCCTCAGCCAGAGGTTGCATGTATTAGCCAGGATTGGACAATGACATAGAAGCAATGGCAAGCAAATGTAGTACCCATCAGTTGTGTAGAAGTAGGCCTGCCCAAATCCATTTGTAAACATGATCTTGGCCTACTAGACTCTTTCAGAGGGTTCATGTGGATTTCTGTGAACACGGGAATAATAATTTTCTTGTTTTGGTAGATTGCCACTCAAAGTGAATTGAGGTGGTACATATGGGTACAAACGCAACAACAGAAAGAACAATAGACGCATTGTGGTCTATCTTTGCATGTCATGGATTACCTGAAGAGCTTGTCTCTAACAAGGGCCCCCAATTTCATGCTGCACTGTTCCAAACTTTCATGGAGTTAAATGGTATCAACTTATCATCCGACATCTATAGGTGCAGCCGAAACGTCAGTTAGGAAAGTCAAAGGAGCTCTCAAGAAACATGTTCTTGAAGTGGATTCAATATTCAGTATGTCACAGCGGCTAGCTAGTTTCTTACTGAAATATCGTAGCACGCCACAATCTACCACAGGGTATATGCCAGCTGAACTTATGAAAAGACGGCTCAGAACTAGACTGTTCGGTTCTACCTAACCTATCTCCTAAGGTTGAACTCAAATAATCTGATCAGAAATGCCATTATGGTGGAAGTAAAAAAAAAAGTAGGCTCAATACCCTTGATCAGGTTTGTGTTCTCAGCCCCCCTTACAAAGCAAACAAATGGGAGGTGGGAACAGCAGTTGAAGTGTGTGGTACTAGGAGGCACTTGGTAGAAATTGGAGGACGTGTTAGAAGTGTGCACATAAACCACATGATCCCAACAAGGGATGGACCGGTACAAGAGCAAAGCATAGACGAAGTATAAGAAAATAACTGCAGATGCTGGTACAAATCGATTTATTCACAAAATGCTGGAGTAACTCAGCAGGTCAGGCAGCATCTCGGGAGAGAAGGAATGGGTGACGTTTCGGGTCGAGACCCTTCTTCAGACTGATGTCGGGGGTGGGACAAAGGAAGGATATAGGTGGAGACAGGAAGATAGAGGGAGATCTGGGAAGGAGGAGGGGAAGGGAGGGACAGAGGAGCTATCTGAAGTTGAAGTAGATCTGTCAGACTTTGATATTATTCCAAGTTCAGAAGTAAAATCAGCATCTCCAAAGAAAATTGAGACAAAGATAAAATGATCCTGAACTTGACTCTCCTTTAGAACCACAACCTGACACTCGCCCTAAACTACTCAGGCGATCAGAAAGAGTGTGTAAACCAGTCGTCAGATTAAATTTCTAAAATTATTTTTGTTTGTCTAATTTACAAGTTAGTTCACTTTCTAAGGGAAGAGCAGTGCAGTGCATATAATGGTAACTGTAACTTTAAGAACTGAGTACGAGAATGGTATGATTTGCGTCATGTGATATGTTCTATATTTTATCAGTCTCGTGAATATGTGTGAGTACGCGCAGTGTACCTTTGTGAAGTAAAGCCGACCCACACTGGCAACAGCATGCACTGAAAATCTGTGCTTGTTTCTATATACATGCTGAAGCCGTACGATCGTGCAAGTTCGTTTGGCTGTGATTTTTTAAAATGCTCTAAACCTTCCACTATCAGTCAAATCCTGCATTTTAAAATGAATCAGTTTCCTGTTCAGCAAAACTGTAGAAAAGTTTCCTTTAAGAAGAATTACATGTTTTGACACACTAGAGGAAATAACGTATGTACAAATTCTCAATAGTTGGGATTTTGATTTACAGAAAAGAAAAAAAAATTTGCTTATGCATTGTCAAACTACCGTTATGAAGAACATATCAAACAAAATAGATTTACTATGTCTTGGAAAAAATAGACACTAATTGCTGGAGTAAGTGAGTCAGCAAGACTGGGAACATTGGGAGGTGACGTTTCTGGTTGGGACCCTTCTTCAGACTGATTTTAGTGCGTGGTGGAAGCTGGAAAAGAGTTGACATCGGTACTAAGATGATCCCTCGCCCCCGACAGCACGCCTGGCTCGCCTGCTGCAGAACCGGTTGAGGGAAACCGCGGAGCCCGGCCCCTGCTTGGCCCCAACCACGGCGGTGGGCGTGAACCCTGAACAAAGGGTCATGAAGAAAGAACCAGTGGTGTGGAAGAACTTAATTTAAAGGGAGATTAAAGGAAAATGAAAAGCAACAGACTTCGCAGGTTTGCTTCAAGAGACTTTATTGCATAATATCATGGAGAGATGGCGGCAGTAAACTGGTCACCAGTTCTCTGACTTCCCAACAGAATTAGCCGACAGTTATACTGAACAGTAAGCAACTTTTGTTTTTTTGTTAGATACAACTTTACGAAAATATATTATCTACTACATGAGTACCAATTATTTCATTCGTCATTACATACTTTATGTTTATGTTAATCTTATTCAACAACAGATGGTTAATACAAGTCAAACACAATAAAAGGGCATCTTGGCATTATTCTTTAGGCGGACCGCGCCACCCTCCCCTCTCCGAGCCAATCATAAGCCCCCTATTCACAGTAACATTTCTATGCTACTAGCGGTGGGGGGCGCGCGGGTAGTCTACTGTAACACACTGCTGAGAGAAACAAGCTTTCTTATCTCCGTCTACTATTTCATATTTACATTTACCATCCACCATTCAACATATTCTTAGACACGTCTAATTTTATTTTCCGAAACCCACGAACCTCTTCTGCACCTGGTCAACGAGAGTTGCCAATTGTCACATCCAAGCACCCTTTCGTTTCCTT